>NW_022196905.1:20492821-20535621 GCF_008632895.1 Mastomys coucha
TCAGGTGAACTCTACCAATACTGGATCATCTTCAACATTTATCTTGGATTTGTCCAGCTTCTAGGACTATGAGTAATAAATATCTACTGTTTAAGTTACCTGGTAAAATAGAATGTACTCTGAAGGTCCATATGTTGACATTTTCTTGCACCTCTTGATGCTGGCAGGTGACATCTTAAGAGATGAATGGAAGTTTGGTTACCTGAACTCGCTTGTGGTGGAAATATTGATCCCCTACCCCTTTTCTGTATCTCTGTTTGATTCCTGGTGAATAAGCAATCATTGTCACCTACTCCTGCTGGGATGGTGCAACAACCTGAAACTCTGAACCAAGATTAGCCTTTCCTCTTTTTTATGATAATGGCTTCAGATAATTCATCACAAGTCAAAGATGAATCACACATTACCCAAACTAAAATGAGCTACATCTACCCGAGGGAACATTCCTTTGAGGAAACATTGTAGAAATAATAAAGAGCCATATTGACCTAAATCATGACATACATTGTGTGACTATACCCAGAATAGTGACAGAATATTCTAGAAGCAAAGGTCATATCACTGGCTTAATGCATGTTGCACTTCAGCATCAGAGCACAGACAAGCTATTTTGATTGTGCCCTTCACTGCTGTCTGGCTCTTTCTTTTGTCTCTTCCCATACATTTCAGGCTATATTCCTCCTTAAATTAAATTTTCTTTCTTCATTTTAGCTACTTAAACTGTTCAAAAATAAGAGATGTTCACTCCTAGGAAGCTATGTAGCAGATTCATACTGTTTTCTGAAGTCTCAAGAGACTGCTGATTCTGCAGCTTCACCTGAATTCCATGAACTGTACAGTGGAGCTGCTGGAATTAATTCCTGATGAGTCATTTGAATCCACCCATCCTTTTACCTTGGTTAGTGGTTCTCAATCTTCCTAATGCAACAGCTCTTTAGTACAGTTCCTCATGTTGTGATTATGGGGTCTGTAAATTACTTATTAAGTTACTACTACATACTGTAACATTGTTGCTACTGCATCCTGTAACTTTGTGGCTACTATATACTGTAATCTTTCTACTGATATGAATCATGTCAATATCTGATATGCAAGATATCTGATATGTGATTGCCAAAGGAGATCTTTGCTTGAGAACTGGGGGCCTAGAGTATTTCCGTCTCACAGCTAGCCAGGACATTAGGTCACAGGACAACTCAGTAGAGACTATGAAAGAATCTTCTCTTTCACAAGTCTAATGCAGTTAAAGTTATCCCAGTTGCTCAGGTACCTGCTTTGTGAGTTAGAGCTGACAGACTGGTTGTCCTGGAACAACATAAGTTTATTCTGCCTGATTTTCGAGGCCTGTAGATAAAAGCCAGGATGCCAGCATGGGTCGATTCTTGTGAAGGTTCTCTCCCGTGTTTGTAGAAAGTGCTGTTTCATTGGGTTCTCCTCTGAGAATACATCGGCATAGGTTGGCAGAGGCCACCAAGACCACCACACTTAAGACCTCATTAACACCTACCTCCACACAAGAATTGGAGCTATGAACTGTAGAGTACAGAAAGCATTAAGCACGACATGTACTGTGGCTACTTAGTAAATTGCACAATTTCTGCTCTGCCTTGCATCGGACAGCATGCTAATCTCTATCCTCTTTATCCTCCACTGTGGATGCTCAGCTTTTTTTTTTTTATACCCTTACCGTTCGAGTAAAATTCCATCAAATTGTATCATGAGTTTTGCTTTGTTCTGCTTTGTAGCCGTGTTTGAAAAGCATATCCCCCATAGCCCATCCCAATAGCTTCCTCTTTCCAGTCTACCCATGTATTTCATTTCCCTGTGGTATTTCTCTTTTTCCACTTGTCAAGAAGTGGTCTGTGCATTATTCATGGGTAGAAACTTGTTCAACAAGGAAAACATCACTAATGTCTCTACCCCAACATCAAAGTCTCTCATGTGTCTCAACTTTGAGATTTATCTTACCGACTCAATAATCTCCCTTCAAAGTACTTGTCTTAAATTATCAGTGATGTGTCCAGTATGTACACAGTCCTTCTGCACAGATTACCTGGACCTGGAAAGCCTTTGCATTCAAAGGCTTACCTCAAATGCAGACTTTATTCCCAACACTGTCATTTCCTGGACAAGAGTAAAGTTTTTACAAAACTTCTGGAAATAGACAACTAAATCCAAATGCAGAATACATTTTAATGATTAACAAACAGAAATGCCAACAATAGCTAAATTAGTCAGTTGGGTGGTGTTTGTTGTGATGATCCTTCTTGCTCTTGAAATATATGTATGGTATTGCACTGTTTCTAGGTAATATCCTCAAATCATTTCAGCCTGAAAGTGAGTGTTAGGATGGGACAAAATATGTGAGAAAAACAGATTTTTTTCCCTGAAAACCCATAGATGAATGAGATCAAGTAATTATATCAAAAATTATCAAGTTTTTAAACACTCAAAAACAAAACCAACATGAAGTTGGTTTTATTTAGTAGTATTTATGTTTATTTTCAGCAATCAGAAGACAGAGGAAGATATATCTCTGAGGTTGAGGCCATCCTGGTCTGCATAGTGGGTTCCAGGGCAGCCAGAGCTACATAGTGATACCCTATTTCAATGAAACCCAAATAATGGAAGTGACTAGAATGAGCTCATGCTATTTTATATAACTAAGCTGACCCAAAACCTTATCTCATAAGGACATTCCTAGAAGCACATGAATTTGTTCCATAACAGATCCACAAGGAAAAAAGCATGTGTGTGTGTGTGTGCGCACGCATGAGCATACATACATATATTAGGAATACATCTTCCAGAATCTGAAATTGAGGTAAATAAGTGTGCATAGTTTACTAGTATTTGTTAAAGAGATTATATATATAATATATATGCATATATATAATATATATAATGCCTATTTGTATAGATGAGAACATATGTGGCTTTATGCAGAAGTACCCAAATTCACAGACCATATTTACTACAAATACAGCAAACAACTTTTAGAAACATGTCTAGATATGAGTTGCATGAAAGAATTTCCCTTGCAGTTTATATATTTGAGTTGTTTGTATTTCTTACTTTTACCTATGACTTTGACGTTAATCATATGTATCTTGACTACATCTTCAAAGAGGCATTAAAGAATTTTTTTTTTAGATTTGGTATCAGGGTTTATGTTTAAACTAAATGGATTTTCAGAAGTCATGTCCCTTAGGATATACTGACCTTATTTCAATGACCATTGTTTCAGATGACTATATGAAACTTGCATTACAGGAGGATATGTGGGGTTTGATGTGGTAGTGTATGTTAGATGATTTATATCTGGCAGCCACAGTCAAGATATGGACCATAGGATTTCTTAGCACTGGAAAATTCTTTAACAGTTTTCACAGTGTACTGAAGATATGGATTTCAGATTTGAATTCCTCCTAGAAAATTCACTTCTTCATCTGGAGAAAGACATTGTATCTATGATTAGTCAAAATTCAGATGTTCAAATATGACTTAGAAGTCACAAGAAAACCATAATTCTCTTTTAGTCTTTACTTAAGATGACAAATTGTTCCTACACACAGTAAGAGGATGCTGATATAGATGGGAAATTGAAAATTTGTGGTTAAAAGAATAAAATTAAAATGAATTTTCTCAGTTAAAAATGGTTTCACTAAAGAACTATATGTAGAGAAATCAGGATATGGAGGAGGAAATAGTAAGCCAGGAACTGGGAAGTCTTGGGAAATCTCAGTCCCTGAACTGAACTGACAATGTTAGCCTGACATGTCATATACCCTGTGTATCCGCCATTTTCCTTTGTCTGTAGTGAGAATTAAAATAACTAAAAAGGAACAAAAATTGGCAAAATGGCTGACCAATTAATGGAAATTGAAAGGTCATGTGAAAGTCAATACAGCTATGACTGAAAAAAAATATGATTAAATTGAGGTTTTAAAGCCAGAAAATATCTAGATTATCCTAAAATATCACAACTAATATATTTCCCTCAATTGAGGTTTAATTTTTCCAGTCATGCCAAACTCTCTTTTTCCCCAAGTATCTCAAATTTTAGTTACACAAAGCCAATCACGTATCTCCCTCAGCAGGTCTCCCTCTCTGACTCTAGCACCTTCTTTCACATTAAGCTGGAGGAAACCTAGAGTCTTCAGTGTTTCTTAAGATCTTCTCCGCCCTCTCGGCAGGCATGGGGAGGGGGGAGGCAACAGGGGTTTGTTTTTGTTTGTTTTTTTGTTTTTTGGAGGGGAAACTGGGAATGGAGAAATTCGCATGTAAATAAAGAAAATATCTAAAATTAAAAAAAAAAAGTGTCACTTCCCATGGGCCAAGCAAATATTCAAACCACCACAGTGTTTTTGGCTAGCCATTTAAAAAGAAAATGAGGCCTTTGCAAGTGTAGTAAAGAAAGAAAAGAAAGAAAAAAAAAACAAAAGAACTGGAACACCAGCTTACAGTAAGTACTGTGATATTCTGTCCTAATATAGAAAATGGATAATTAAAAAAAATTTTAAAATAAAAAAAAAAAAGATCTTCTCCACACGGTATGCCAGCCTCACCACTAAATCCTAAATTCATGTTCAAGCAGCCAGCCTGTTAGCAGCCCTCCTGACACCCTCCCCGGCTGAACCTGTCCTTTCTACCTTAATATGTAGAAGTAATTGCTCAGTGAAGCCACAATTTAATCTCCACTTGACCATCGGTGCCCCTCCCCCCTTGCATGGAGGGGTGTGCTTCAACCACTGACAGGAAAGACTTCCTTGCCTAAGATGGTCATTAATTAAGTATAAATGCATAATGATGTACCATTCCAAGATATTTCTCCCAGGAAAGCATTTTCTATATAATTTGAGGTCCTGTTAGCACTCAATAATGATCTATAGAAATATGAAGAACAAATTATAGGACCTTGTTTTGTCTCCTCAGACTCTTCTTCCACCATATTTTCTATGTCATCTGTAATTTTTCACTTGCCAGTTGAGATTTACAAGTGGTGGCCGCTGTGAACATTTTTCAAAGGTAACTTGGTGGGGAAAGGGCATGTCAGTTTCATTAATGGAGAGATCTGACTCTCACAAGATTAGGCATAGATATTCATCAAACAATTAATCATTCATGAGAAGCAAAGGATGGTTTTGCTCTTCATTTTTCTTTCCTTACCAGCAGCTTCGCATATGCAGTCACTGTGTGCAGAGCCAGCAGCAGCAGGAAACAGCCCAGGAAAGTCTTCAGTCGATGTAACATTTGTAAATGCACAAGACTACAATGTATATTAAACATGGGTGGAGTGGTTTTGGAAAATAACTAATGAATTAAAACATCATTCAAAATTTGGAGAGTGCGTGGAGTATAGGAAAACTAGGAAGAGGGGCAAGTAAAACTATTCAAAATTGAATCTTTTAAGAAGTTATTTGGCTAAGATACAGTCTTACAAAATTGGTGACTTCAGTCTGAAGTTTTAAGACAGGACATTTGATGAGGCAGTATTTGGGTTCTCAGTAGATGTTTCAATACATCTTGTTTTGCCTCCATGTATAACTATCACTTATTCAGGTGCAAAATAGTAATAGCTGCACAGGTTACAGCTCTTCTTTGGAAAAGTTCCTAGAAGTTGGCTCAAAAGAGGGGATAAAAATTCCCAGCTACATCTAGCTCACAGATGATATTAAATGTTAAAGACTGTTAGGCATGGAGTAAAATGATGTGCCTTCTTCCTGAAAAGCTGGGAGGATGTGACTGAAGGCCCAATCATCTTCTCTAGATGGATGAAGGTAAGGATTATCCTTATCTACGATGGTATGTTTTCTAGTGTCTTCCCTTTTATCTTATTTATCCCTATGTCCTATAAGGGCAAAGCTGTAATGAAACCAGACTCTGTTCCAGGAAATTCTTCCTAAGAGGTCTATTCATATGTGGGTTCTCAATGACGATTACTGGTCAAAAAATAACTGTCCAAGGTTCTCTTCGTGCATTTTCACTTGTCTTCTCCAATGCACCCTCTCCTAACTTCCCATAGATATTGCCCATTCTAATTCCTTGCCATAGGTGATTTTATGTAATAAGAGATGAATCCAATGTGAATGGAGGCATGTAATCTTCCTGTGTTGCCACTCCACTCAGTATGGTGTTAGTGGCATTCATTCTCACAAATGCTTTGAGTCATAATTGATACACTTGACCATATAGATAGATAGTAATCCATTTCATGAATGATTTATGAAATAAATCTGCATTTTGGATAGTAAATAAGTATTTAATATTTTCCAAATTGTGGCTATAATGAGTAGTGCTATCAGAAGCATTGTTATCCATGAATTGACGCACATATTCATGTCTAATGACCAAGCTAATTGTATAGCTATTGATGAAAGATTTATTTATATATTTCCAAACTCAAGTCTGATGACTGATGTATATGTTGCTAGCATTCTTTCTCACTCTTCTGGCCATGTTTGCACTGTCTCTGTGCTGGCATCCCATGTAGAGATATTTCTAATTTTGATATAGACCAATCATCTTGTTTATAATTAAGGTATTATTTTTGTGTTATTAAAACCCTTTCCTAACCTAGAGGGCATGAGGTGACCTCATAAGCTTACTGGGATTTTCCTGTAATGTTAAATCTAGAATCCATTGAGAATTGTTTATATTTGTGCGACTTTGGTGTTTAGACTTTGGTATCCATTTCTCAAGCCTCAGAAAAAGATGTGTGTGTGTGTGTGTGTGTGTGTGTGTGTGTGTGTGTATGTGTTTATCTGTGTTTTCATGGAGGTAAAACTATGTCACATATGAAATGTCCACATAAATGAAACCTGACTTTGAAGCCTCTGTTCTGTTTTCTTGACCTCAGTTCCCTCTGATTATACAGTTGTCTGAATGACAATATGGAGATTTTTTTTTGCTAGATCTTGACATATAAATAAGTCTGTTTCTCTTTTGTTTATTTTGTCTTTTGCTGTTGTTTGTTTATTTGTTTTGAGAGGGTTGGGAGATTTTGTTGTTGTTGGGTTTTTAGTTGTTTAGTTTTAAGAAAGGATCATATTCTGAAGTCTTGGCTATACTGCAACTCACAGTGTAACATAGGCTGACCTCACCTTAGAATTATCCTCCTGCCTTAGCATCCAGGATGGTAGAATGAAGGTGTCAGGCAGAGGACTTGCCATTGGAATGGCAGCATGTCCCACTACAGCTTGCTTCCTTTGTTCATAGGAAACATAGAAAAGTGTTTGCTATTCACCTTCTTGCAACTCCCTGATAATCACAGAAATAGTCCTGTGCTGTGTACACGTACTCTGTCTCTGTTTCTCTTTTCCTCCCCCCTCTTTCATTCTCTCTCTCCTTTCCTTCTCAAAAAAGTGTCCACTCACATGCAAAACCATAAATTGTATTTGTCTTAATTTATTGATTAAATTGAAAAAGACTGACATTTTGATATTTAGTCTTTCCATGTTTGGCTATAGTTTTCTTTCTATATAATATAAGCCTCCTGTAATTTATTATAATTTATTATATCATATAATAGAGTTCTTAAACACAGAATGTTTCATGCTAATGTAAATGATACCCTTTGAAAATATCAATAACTTCTTGATGTAAGTGTAAGTGAACTTGTGTAAGTGAACACATCTTACATTTTTTACTGACTTTTAATACTAGAGCATACTTTTTAACTGGCACTAACTACCTGAGTAAATTTTTAATGTATCATGTATAAATGTGCCTTTTATATCTATGTCCTAAATATCCATCAAAGCCTGGTTTTATCATGTCTGGTTATCTCTCCTCTTCTTTCCTCATGGAAAGTCTTTTATCTTCTTAACCATTTTCTTTACAGTGTGTCACCTCTTTTCTTTTCCTTCTTCCCCCCTGCTCATTTAATCACAGTTTTAACTTTTTTTCTATTTTGAAAATAATATATAGTAGATGTATCATCTAACTACTGAAGTTTGATATATATGTTCTTTGGATTTATTTTATTGCTCATGTCTTAACTAAACCCATATGCTTTATTTCAGTTTTACTATCATACTTTTCTTATATAATGTTTACTGATTTGTTTTACACACAGGTCTATTACAAGTTTATTTTTCTTGCTTTATTGAAAAATGTGTCTAAACAATATAGTGGTTTGAAGAGGTTTGACTATCATAGACTCCTGTGTTTAAATGCTTGCTTGGCCCACAGGGAGTAATACTATTAGGAGGTGTGGCATTATTGGAGGAGGTATGTCCTTATTAAAAGACGTGTGTCACTGTGGGGTGAACTTTGAGGTCTCTGCCCAAGCTCTGCCCAGCATGGAAAAGAGCTTGCTCCTGGTTGCCTGTGGAAGATTCTTCTCATGGCTGCCTGCGGATAAAAATGTAGTACTCTCAGCTTCTCCAACACCATGTCTTCCAACATATTTCCTAATATGATGATAATGGACTGAACCTCTGAAACTGTAAGCCAGCCCAATTAAATATTTTTCTTTATAAGAGTTGATTGTTCATGTAATCTCTTCACAGCAATTAAATCCAAACTAAGACATACAATATATTGTGATCACACTTTCCCTCTCTACCTACCCAGGTTCTTTCTGCCTCCCACTCTACCCAACTCAACATCATTTTTTCTTCTTTAAAATAAAAACACAGCAAAGATAAATAAGAAACAAAGAATCTTTCTCCATATATATCTGTCTGCCTCTCTCTCTCTTTTTCTCTCTGTCTCTCTCTCTGTCTCTCTCTCTGTCTCTCTCTGTCTCTCTCTCTCTCTCTCTCTCTCTCACACACACACACACACACATAGTGAGAATGTCGTGGGAATATTTTTTTCTTTTGTTTTAATCACAGGTGTGGGATATGAGACTGCTTCAGATTGTCCTCAGGAACAAACTATGATTTGCCTTATGTTCTGGAAGGAGTATAATTTTTGCCAGCTTTAGACAATTTGTGCAAATGTATGATATTTGGAATTCTGAGGACTCTTGAGAGGGTATAAAAAAGCTAGAGGACTGAAAGGAGCCATGGCTACTGCTACTTCTGCTACTACCCTTGCTGCTATTGCTGCTGCTGCTGCTGCCGCTGCTGCTGCTGCCGCTGCTGCTGGTGGTGTTGCTAGTTGCTGGTTGGAGATACCATGATGATGAAGATCAAATTTGCCCCCAAGGAATTCTGCACCCTCAATCAGCAGGAAGTAGTGTAACAGTATCAATGCCTTTTTCCCTTCTAGCCTTCTTTCTCTCTTACCTAGTGTAGGGAGTTTGGGAAGGATAATGGAGAAGGGTCGTAGAAGTAAAAACCCATAAAGTAGCTAAAAATCTAGATACACACACACACACTCATGTTGCATGTAATTTTAAAACACACTTACTCTTTCTTGGAAGCTCTCTGCGAGTTCCTGATTATACTCTAAGAACAGCCATTGCCATGTTGCCAGCTGGTGTTTTCCTGAGCACGCTGCCATTCCTGCAGCTGGCTTGCTAAGTCACCCAACAATTGTCCTCCTCTTCCTCCTGGGACCTGGAAATCGTGCCTCTTTATCTTTGCCCAAAATTGGCTTCTGTCATCTTTATTGACCCAATTAAGAAACAATTAGGGAACCTCCCCCTACACACACACACACACACACACACACACTCCACCTCCCTGCTCCCAAAATAAACACAAAATCAGAAACCAAAATATATAATCAAAGACCAATAACTATGTAGCCTAAACAGGATTTTAATTTTGACTTTTTATAGTAATTTCCCAATATTATTTTAAATATGAGCCTTTAGCTTTATGGAATTGCAATTCTGGAACACTTACATACTTTGAAAAGGTGCATATGTATTAAATTTCTCCAACATATTTCAATTACTTCCATGTCCTGACTCCATTAGTAGTGAAAAATGTATATTGATAAATCTCACCATCATGAGGATTTGGTTCTTTAATCTAATCATTTTTGCTTTCCTGAATTAAATTACTTAATTAAATTAATTATACTTAATTATGATTAAGTAATTTAATTACTTAAATTAATTAATTATAATTAGAATTATACTACTAAGTGAATGCAATATAGAGATTTCATTCTGATAGTTTAATAATTTTATTATAAGAAAGTAATTATAGTAAAGCAAACTAAATATAGAACATATAAATATATGTAAGTATCTGTAAACTTACTATAATGATTTTTGCTGAAATTCTGCATCCCTAGGAAATAAGGTATTAGGTGATAACTAGGTTATGTGACTCCTAAGAGACATCAGGGCCATCTCTCATCTTTTCTGCCATGTGGAATTGCATCAATTAGACAGCCAGATGGGAGGTAGCGTTGCTACCCAGACCCTTAAATGCCAGCACTCAACAAGGCCTTAGTTTTCCCAACTTCTACAAATGTGAAAAAAATTCTTTAATAGAAACTCTGAGTGGTCTGTGGTGGAAGCCAAACAAATCTAGGTAAATATTGAAAAACTATTAATACAAGGCATGATGAAGCATTGTATGAGATTGATTCCTGCCCATGGGATGGGTCTCAAATTGGGCCAGTCATGGTTGGCCACTCTCTCCATCTCTGCTCTCTTTGTATCTGTACATCCTGTAGGGAGGAAGTATTTTGGATCAAAGGTTTTGTGGGTGGGATGCTGTCATTATCCCTCCTCTGGAAGTCCTGCCTGACTACAGTAAGTGACCCCTTCAGGATACATATACCCCACTGTTAGGGATGTCAGATAGTCTCATTCATAAACACACTGGGACCTTCCCCAATCCCAGGCTTCTAGGACTTAATAGAAATACTCCCAGCCTGCCGACCACTGATTTCTGTTCTTTCTCCCCTGCTCTCCCTATCCTTTCTTCTACCCGGTTCCCTCCCTCCAACTACCTACAATATCTTTTTTTTTTCTGCTTTTAAGAAAGATTCAAATGTTTTCACTTGGACCCTCCTTGTTACTTGGGCTCTTTGAATCAATGGACTGTAACATGGTTATTCTGTATTTTATGGCTAATATCCACTTATAAATGACTACATACCATGTTTGACTTTTGGGTATGGGTTACCTCACTCAGGATGATATTTTCTACTTCCATCCATTTGCCTGAAATTTTCTTGATGCCCCTGTTTTTAATAGCTGAGTAGTATTCCACGTGTAAATGTACCACGTTTTCTTTATTCATTCTTCAGTTGACAGACATCCAGGTTGTTTCCATTTTATGGCTCTTATGAATAAAGCTGCTATGAAAATAGTTGAGCAAGTGTCCTTGAGGGATGGGGGAGCATGTTTTGGTTATATGCTCATGAGTGGTATAGCTGGGTCTCAAGGTAGATCCATTCTCAATTTTCTGAGAATCCAACAAATTGATTTCCAGAGTAATTGGACAGGTTTGCAATTCCACCAGCAATGGAGGAGTACTCCCCTTGCTCACATCCTCACCTACATGTGCTGTTATTTGAGTTCTTGCTATTCTGAGTGGTCTAAGGTAGAATCTCAGACTTGTTTTTATTTGCATTTCTCTGATGACTAAAGACATTGAATATTTCTTTAAGTGTTTTGTGACCAATTGAGAATTCTCTGTACACCACTTTTGAGTTATCTTGGTTGCTGGTATCTAACTTCTCGGGTTCTTTATGTATTTGGATATTATTGGCACTCTGTCAGATGTAGAGCTGGTGAAGATTTTTTCCCAATCTATAGGCTGCCATTTTGTCTGATTGACAGTGTCCTTTGACCTACAAAAACTTTTCAGTTTCATGAGGTCCCATTTATTGATTGTTGATCTTAGAGCCTAATCAATTGGTATTCTGTTCAGGAAGTTGTCTCCTGCACCAATGAGTTACAGGATATTCCATACTTTCTATCCTATTAGATTTAATGCATTTGGTTTTACATTGAGGTATTTGAATCACTTTACTTGAATATTGTACAGAGTGATAGATATGGATCTATTTGCATTCTTCTACATGCAGACATCCATTTAGACAAGTGCCATTTGTTGAAGATGCTCCAATGCATGGTTTTGGGATTTTTTTTTCAAAATTCAATTATCTATAGTTGTGTGGGTATATTTCTGGGTCTTAGATTCAATTCTAGTGATCAACATATTTCTTTCTATACCAATACCATGCAGTTGTTATTACTATTGCTCTGTAGTACAGCTTGAAGTCAGAGATGGTGATACCTCCAGAAATTCTTTTATTGTATAGTATTGTTATAGTTGTCCTGGGTGTTTTGTTTTTCCATATGAAGTTGAGATTTGTTCTTTGAAAGTCTATAAAAAAATGTGTTGCAATTTTGATGGAAATTGCATTGAATCTGTATATTGTTTTGGGTAAGATGAGTGTTTTTATCATGTTAATCCTACAGATAGTTGAGCATGGGAGAACTTTCCATCTCATGACATCTTTAATTTCTTTTTTCAAAGACATGAAGTTCTCATCATACAGGTCTCTTGCTTGTTTTGTTAAAGTTACACCAGGACATTTTACATTATTTGTGGCTATTGTTAAGTGGGTTATCTCCCTGACTTCTTCCTCGGCCCATTAATCACTTGTATAAAGGAGGGGTGCTGATTTATTTTAGTTAATTTTGTATCTACCCACTTTGCTGAAGGTATTAATCAGCTGTAGAAGTTCTTTGGTAGGAATTTTGTGGTAATTTATGTATATTATCACACTGTCTGCCAATACTAATACTTTATTTCTTATAAATTTGTATCCCCTTGGTCTCCTATTATTGTCTTATTGCTCCAGCTAGAACTTCAAGTATTATATTGAAGAGATAGAGAGAGTTGCCAGACTTGTCTTGTCCCTGATTTAGTGGAATTGCCTTAAGTTTCTTTATATTTAATTTTATGTTGGCTATAGGCTTGCTGTATATTGTTTTTATTGTGTTTAGGTATGTACTTTGTATCTCTGATCTCGCTAAGACTTTTAACACTAAGGGGATTGGATTTTGTGAAAGGCATTTTCAGCACATAATGAAATGATCATGTATTTTCTTTCTTTCAATTTTTTTTAATATAGTGGGTTACATTATTTTTTTTATATTGAACAACTCCTATCTACACCCTTAGGATGAAACCTGCTTTATCATGGTGGATGCAGTCTTTTAAATGCTCTTGGATTAAATTTGGAGTATTTTATTAAGTATTTTTGCATCAATGTTCATAAAGGATATTGGTGTGAAATTCCCTTTCTTTGTTGAGTCTGTGTGGTTTGGGTATCAGGGTGACTGTGGCCTCATAAAATGAGTTAGGCAATGTTTCTTCTTTTTCTATTATGTGGAATATTTTAAGGAGTATTGACATTAGCTCTGTTTAGTTTGTTTACCTGATCTTGATTTATCTTTAATTAGTGGAAACTATCAAGAAAATTACCCATGATTCTTTGGATTTCCTCACTTTTTGTTGTTATATCTCCCTTTTCATTTTTGATTTTGTTAATTAAGATATTGTCTCTCTGTGTTTTAGTTAGTATGGCTAAGGCTTTGTCATTCTTGTTGATTTTTTTTTTCAAAGAACCAGCTCTTTGTTTCATTAATTCTTTAAATTGTTCTCTTTGTTTCTAATTCATTGATTTCTTCCCTCAGTTTGATTATTTCCAGTTGTCTCCTCCTCTTGGGTATGTTTGTTTCTTTTTGTCCTAGAGCTTTCAGGTGTGCTGATAAGTTGCTAGTATGAGATCTCACCAGTTTTGTTATGAATTTAGAACTAACTTTTCCACTGATATCATTGTGTCCCAAAAGTTTTGGGTATGCTGTGCCATCATTTTTATTGAGTTCTAAGAAGTCATTAATTTATTTCTTAATTTTTTCCCCTTTGGCCCACATGGAGTAGAGTTGTTCATGAGTTTGTGTGCCTTCTGTTGCTTCTGTTATTGAAATCCAGCTTTAATTGATAGTGATCTGATAAGATACAAGGGGTTATTTCAATTTTCTCTTATCTGTTGAATGTTATTCTGTGCTCAATTATATGGTCAATTTTGAAGAAGGTTCTATGCGGTACTGAGGAGAATGTATATTCTTTTTGTACAAATGATGTCTTCTAAAAGTATCTATTAGGTCCACTTGAATCATAACTTCTATTAGTTTCATTATTTCTCTGTTTAATTTCTGTGTCTTTCACCTGTTCATTCATACAAGTAGGGTGTTCAAGTTTCCTGCTCTTAATATGTGAGGTTCAACATGTGATTTAAGCTTTAGTAATACTTTATTTATGCATGTGTATTTTCTTGCATTTGGGGTACCGATGTTAAAAATTGAGAAGTACATTTGGTGCATTTTTCTTTCAATGAATATGAAGTGTCCTTCCCCATCTGTTTTGATTACTTTTCATTGAAAGTCTACTTCATTAGACATTAGAATGGCTGGCTACTCCATCTTGTTTCTTGGGTCTACTTGCTTAGAAAATCTTTCTACAGCCCTTTAGAGGCAATAATTATGTTTGTTACTATGGAGTGTTTCTTGTATTCAGCAGAATGGTGGATCTCTTTATTGCATCCATTCTGTTAGTCTGGGTCTTTGTGTGTGTGTGTGAATTGATTCCACTGATATTGAGAGGTATTAATGACCAATGAGTGTTACTTCTTATTAGTTTGATGTTAGTGGTGGTTGTGTGTGTTGTTGTTGTTTCTTGCTTTCGTTTTTCTTTTTTGGTTTTAAGGGTATAAATTATTTATTTCTTCTGTTTTCTTGAGTATAGTTAACCTCATTGTGTTGGAGTTTCCCTTCTAGAATCCTCTGTAAGGTTGGGTTAGTCAAAGTTATCATTTAAAGTTGTTTTGTCATGAAATACCTTGGACTTGAAATTAATACTTGGTATTTGAATGTTTTCATGGTAACTGAAAGTTTTGTTGGGTATAGTAGTCTTGGTTGACATCTGTGGTCTCTTAGAGTTTGAAAGACATCTGCTCAGGCCCTTCAATCTTCTATAGTCTTTTTTGAGAAGTCAGATGTAATTTTGATAGGTCTGCTTGGCTTTTTTCTCCTGAACTTTTTAATATTCTTTGTTGTTCTATACATTTAGTGTTTTAATTATTATGTGGCAAGAGGATTTTTTTCTGGTCCAATTTACTCGGTGTTCTTTTAAATTTCTTGTACATTTATAGGCATCTCATTCTTTAGGGTAATTTTCTTCTATAATTTTGTTGAAGATGTTTTCTAGGTCTTTGAGCTGGGAATTTTCTCTTTCTACTCCTATATTCTAAAGGCTTGGTCTTTCCATAATTTCCCAAATTTCCTGGATGTTTTGTGTCATGAACATTTTAGATTTTGCATTTTTTGATGAGTATATTCTTCTATTATATCTTCTATACCTGAAATTCTCTTTTTCATCTCTTGTATTTGGCTAGTGATACTTGTGTCTGTAGTTCCTGTTTTCTTCCCTATGTTTTCCATCTGCAGGATTGTCTCAGTATGTGTTTTCTTTATTTTTTTCTATTTCCATTTTCAGGTTTTAGACAGTTTTATTTGTATCCTTCACCTGTTTTGTTGTATTTTCCTGTATTTCTCCATTTTTATTCATTTCCTCTTTAAAAGTCTCTACACGTTTGAGTGTATTTTTCTGTATTTCTTTAAGGGATTTATTCATGTCTTCTTTAAAGCCTCTATCATCTTTATAAGATTAGATTCATGATAATCCTCTTTTGTTTCAGTTTATTAGGATATGCATGGCTTGGTCTAATATGATAGCTGGGCTCTGGGGCTGCCATATTGACCTACCTCTTTTTGGTTGTGTTTTTATGCTGTCTTTTAGCCATTTTTTTTTCTGATATTAGTTGAATGATCCTGATGCCAACAGGACTCCACAGGAAGGCTGGGAGAACCATGGGCCAGACAGTGGAGGACCTATCTCTGCTGGCTGTGCTTCAGATGGACCCAAGTCTTAAGAGATTGGTGGAGCAGTGTTCTAAGCTGACTGTTCTTCCCCACAACCCCAAACCTCCACAGATGTCCACATGGTAGCAGGCTGCAAGGCTTCTAGGAATGGAAAGGTGAGCCCAGAGCCAGACAATAGAAATCCTAATTTTCCTTACACAATTTTTAAACCTTTACACTGCTGTTTATGTTATAAGAATGTTCATTTTGCTTATTATTTTAACTTACCTGGATATACCTGTAATTCAACATTAACTTCATTTGTGTGTGTTCATGTTTGACAACTTTTTAAAGACAAAGTTCTATGAGATAGTTCAGTCTGCCCTGACATTTTCTTTGTACTCTGGATTTGAATTTATCTCTCTGATTGATGGGATTACAGATGTATTACTGATAGTGGCTTGTAATTTCAGAATGTATATGATTTCATTTCTTATCATAATATTTGTTGCAATTCTTCCTGACTTCTGAAAGTTCTATTTCGATTATTGAAATACTTTAAAATAATTTCCTATGTCCTCTTTTTTTCAGTAGTAGGTTTATAGTCTCTAATTTGTAATTTTGATAGATAGTGTAATATGAACATTTAAGTTATTATTGCATAAACATATAACCAAATACACACAAACATACACACACACATACACACACACACACCCCACATATACCACTCTAAATGGATAAGAAGAAGACTTGGCATTATACTAATTCTATCTTCTCTGTGTTCTACATTATTTTATCATGTATTATATCTCTTCATTGTTATTATACTACATAATATATATTTATAAAAATGTTATATTTAGCAGCATGTAAAACTAATGTTAATCTCACAATAGAAATACACACAAGCATCAAACAATTCATTGCTTAATGACTTAATCACTTAAATTTTGTGGTCACTGTTTTCTGTAAGTAAAGCATTATAACTGTCTTTAAGCTGTCAGGTTGAGGTTTTGTTTGTCTAAATTATGTTTATTTTAATTGTATTGATATTAGGTACATTTTTTCTTTGACACTAATTTTTTAGTTTGATGCTCTTTTATTTCTACTTTCCAACATGTTTTGAACCTATTCCATTAGCTTGTTACACTCTCATAGTTTATAAATTTGAAATGAGTTACCAATGCCTCTTATTTTTGACCTGTGTGAAGCTTTATCTTTTCTGTCTTAACTTTTCTGATGCAGAGAGGAGTGATATGTCTTTCAGATATATCCTTCTTAAAACTCTTAAATATGTAGCTTTATATTCTTAACGGTTCTAGAAAGTTTTTGGCAATTATCCTGTCACTGCTCTAGAGGCAATGGGACCTGGGAGAATGGAGCTGATAAATGAGACAAATTCAAGTCTCATAACATAGCCAACTTCTTTCAGAGCCTCAGACAATTTATACTCTGAGGGTGAAGAGGAGGCACATGAGTAAAGTATTTAATTGACCACATACTCAGACACAAAGTCAGTATCTATAGACATACTAAACTTGAAATAACTGCCTGAATCCTATCAGACTACCATCGGTTAAAGCTGGATATCAACAACAATAGGAACAGCAGAAAGCTTGTAAACTCATGGAAACTGAACAACCCTCTACTGAATGAAAAATGAGTCAAGACAGAAAAAAAGGAAGAAAGAAATTAAATACCTTCTACAATTGAATTAAATGAAAATGAATATACAGCATACCCAAATCTATAAAGCACAATGAAAGAGGTGCTAAGAAAAAAGTTCATAGCACTTGGTACATACATTAAAATAATGAAGTTCATGTTTCTTGATTCTATGGGATTTCATGTGGTATCTTTGACCTTATTGAAACTGAATCAGGAAGCCTACCCTGGTTTTACCTAGGCCCTCGAAATATATGTTATAGTTGTGGAACTTGGTATTTTTGTGAGATTCCTAGCAGAGGGAATGGGGGCTGTTCATACCACTTTTGTTTGCTTTGGGGACCCTTTTCCTCCTACTGGTTTGTCTTGTTCAGCCTTAATAAAAGTAGAAGTGCTTAGTTTTATAACATGTTCAGTTGGTATTCCTAGGTCTGCGCTTTTCTGAAAGGAAATGGAGGAGGAGTAGACAGGGAGATAAGAGGCAAAGGGAGCAAGTAAGAGGAAAAAGGAAAACTAGGGTTGGGATGTAATATATGTGAGTATGAATTAATAAAAAAATTGGGGTAGTGGCTGGAGAGATGGCTCAGTGGTTAAGAGCACTGACTGCTCTCCCAGAATAGTGAGTTCAATTCCCAGCAACCACATAGTTGCTGTAATGAGTTAAGATGCCCTCTTCCAATGTATCTGAAAACAGCTACCGGGTACTCATAATAAGATAAATAAATAAATAAATAAATAAATAAATAAATAAATAAAGTAAGTAAGTAAGTTTTGGGAGATCTCATACCAACAACTTAGCAGCACATGTGAAAGCTCTAGAAGAAAAATAAATAAGCACACTCAAGAGGAGTAGATGGCAAGAAGCTGAAATCAATAAAATAGAAACAAAGAGAAAAATGAAAAGAATCAATAAAACAGAGTTGGTTCTTTATGAAAACAACAAAAGGGATAGGTCCTTATCTAACTAAAAGACAGAAAAAGAATATCCAAATTTACAAAATCAGAAATGAAAAAGGGGGCATAACAACAGACCCTGAGGAAATCCAAAGAATGATAAGGACATACTTCAAAAATATACTCTAAGAAATTTATGGCTTATGCTGTTGTATGGCTTGAAGATATTATCCATTGTGGTGGGCAGGTATAGGGGCAGAACTATGATGTATGGCCACATTGGGTCTGCAGTCAGCAAGCAGAGAAAGGAATGCTGCTGATGTTCTTCTGGCTTTTAAATTTTGTTTATTATTGGAACCCATGTATGACATGGTACTGGTTACATTCATGATGAGTCTTCCCCATTCAGTTAAGCTTTTTGTGAAACTCCCTTGTTGACAAACTGTAAAGTGTTTCTATGGTGAATGAAAATCTTATCAAGTTGGCAATCAGTATTAACAGTCAAAACCAAATGTCTTTTCTATGGTATTACTCTAAGGATTTTATACTCTTGTTTTTTTGTTTTTGGTTTTTTGTTTTTGCTTTTGTTTTTGTTTTTTTCATGTGTCCATGTGGCTACTGTCATCTGACTCAATTCTTATTGTGTTTTGTTTTCTGGTGTTCTGTTGTTGCTCTTCTGTTGTTCAGGTACAATGGTGTCTTTGATATTCATTGTTGAGCCCCACGTTTCTTTTTCAGTGTCTATATTTCATGCTTTCTTCCATGAACTCATTTTCCAGGTGATTATTTTAATTTGTATTACTCTATATTGTATCTGAAGTGTTGTACACATGGGATGAGGCTATACAGGATGTTGCTTTTTTCAAGAGTCAGAATCCTAAATCTTCTTAATATAATCTCAGTACAACATTATCCCAAGATAATGTTCTGCTTGTAGGATTGCTATACTTAATGTGTATCATGATTGTTCATCTTTACTTTTAAGATCTAAAACCCAACTTTTAACACAACTCAACTCTTGTGGCTGGTCACACCCTCTACTTCCCAACCAAGCCTGAACTCTTAACATTTGTCTGTTTACATTACTCCATAAAAAGTACTCCCAGCTTCTTCACAGCTCTGTCAACCTTTAGAACTAAGCAAAGGTCAAGAATAATCGAGGAGCCCAGGTTGCCTATTAACTATGGGGTTCCCCTTTTTATTTTTAAAACAGATTTACAAACCTTCATTGCACTGAGGAATCAATCATAAATGTCTTCACATTTAAAATGGTGTGATCTATCTTTTCTATTGATTTCATTGTAGTTATTTGAACATTCTAATCCCAAAGTTATGCAAGTAAGACCTCCTACAGTGACATTTTAATGACTAGATCATAGGCTAGTTATAAAAGGAATTATATCTTCTAGCTATCTGTTACAAAAGACACACAATCTTGTTTTTTTAATTATAAGCTGTAAGCCTAGATCGAGCAGGTTTTGAGCTATCCTAACTTACATGCCAGCCATATGTCTCTGGTTACTTGATGTTTGATTCTCACCCACCTTATCCTCAAAGTCCATTTCTCCAGGCCCCATACTCATAATCCATCTCCTCTTCTGGTGGCCTCCCCCTCTTTCAGTGTTCGTTTTCCTTCTTTTCTTGTTTCTCATAAAACCCCTCACTCGATTCTTAAGTCTTGCCTTTCTCTCTTTACTGCCCAATCACAGGCTCTAGCTTTTATTAGCCAATTGTACATAAAGTAAGGAGCTGGAGAGGTATAGTTAAGGATGTAAAGGAGCAGATATGGAAGTTATGAGATCTACTTCTCCAATACACAGCATGATAAGTGTAGGTAATAAGGTCCTATTAGGAGTTTTGCTAAGAAAGTAGTTTTTTTTTAGGTCACAAACAAAATAAAACAGAGAAAAGGAAAATATCTCTACAAAATTGAACAGTAGTTTTTATTTCTTGTATGTAAAATCATGTGAAGATCAAAGGTAAGTAGATACTGACTGAAAAGAGACATAAAATAGTAAAGGAAGTGAAAAATTACAACAGATTGTTCTAAACATTTGTTATTTATTCCATCCAGGATATGTTTTTCTAGAAATCTCTCCAAGACAAAAAGGTTAAAATATATTTCTATGTGTTTTGAGCAATATGGTATTAATTGTCCTTGTGGAAGAAAAGTAGAAACTTTCAGATCAGAACTGGGGAGATGTCTCAGTTGATAAAGTGCTTACCACATAAGTGTGAGGGCCTCAGTCTGAATCTTGAGTAGACAAAAATGACAAAATAAATGCATATCTTGACATACATTTTTACACATACATATGATCACATATATATTTACACACATATATACAAATAAAATTTCATATTATTTTATACATAATCAATGTAGAATTGACTAGGTAAATCATAAATAGGATTATGGATCATATGAAAAATATTCAATTTCAGTGTTTGTACATGACATTTTTAGTCCAATGACAATATCATAGAGCTCTTTAGCAGCAGGTTTTAAAAGGAACAGAATTCAAGATACCTAGTTCTCCCAATTATATGAAGTTAATATTTGTCTAATTCATGAAGACCCTAAGATTCTTTTTGTGTGAGTGAACATTGCCCAGGGTTCACCAGGAAGCCAGAGTAAAACTGATTCCAGAATCATTGACAAACTAAAACCAGGCACACATCTTTACTGAGATCAGTTTTCTGTGGAAGATGTGCAAAGTAATAGAGTCTTTGAAGCAAGGAAGCACTTTTGATTGACCTCCTCCAAGTCCAGAGGGCAAACTAGCTCTGTCTTATCTCAGTAGCTGTGTGAATCAGAAGGTATTCACCCAGCAGAGCTTTATGCTGGAAACATTTGTAGACAAAGGGAACAAAGTGGGAATTAAAAAATAACCCAACAGACAAGCGTCTGTGCAGGTATGGAGATTAAATTGTAGTGGGAGGAGAAGACAATCTGATGAAGGCTAACAAGGGAAATGATACAATTTTAGATAGATGGCTTTGCAGAGAATCACATATTCCCTTGTGCATGAAACAGTGAGAGTTCCCAATTACTCTGAAAAGCTGGTGCTACTTCTGGAAAGATTAGATGTTCCCGTTTCTGGAGGTGGGGGAGGGATGTCGCAAAACTAATAATGTTTTGGAGTGTGTTCTACTGACAGAAAAATAAATGTTACAAAAGAATGCACTATTTCCCTTGGTGCACTTGGAATATTCCTTCTGGGTAGTTTTTGCTATCTTTCCTGTTCAGCATGAGTGGATTATTATTATCCACTACAATAATTTCAACATTTTTACTGAGTATTTAAGAGTATTTAAGTTAATTTTATTGGGAAAGTTACAGCTTCCATTTGGGGACTGTATTTATTCAGACTTTTGCTGTACCCAGAAGGTGCTATGGTAGCAAGAGTCCAAGCAGGATCATCATCAACCTGGCCCCTCACATAAACTAGGGCCAGAGTAACAAGGCATACTTTCTTACTTGATAAATAAACTCACCAACGTACCTTTTACTGGAATCACTCTGACACCAAACTGGTGAATGCTTTGACCTATGTGGTGGTTTGTGTTTCACAAAAATATAAAATCCCCAAAGAAAGTATTTTGCAAACCAAGGCATTCCTCAGCAAGGAATGAGGGAAAAGAACATGTCATATCACACTTGGGATGTCTGATTGACCTTCATGTGCAAGGGCAACTTGCTTCTAACATTTCAAAGTAGTTGCTTGTTTCAAATTTTAAAATTACCCTACCAAAGTCATATATGTATATATGTATATATATATATATATATATATGTGTGTGTGTGTGTGTGTGTATGTATATGTATATATGTATACGTATATATATTTGTGTAAATATATGTGTATACTCTTTCAGTTCTTGCAGAGTTGTATATATATATGTGTATGTATACATATATATATTGCTTATATGTGAACCCATGTCATTATCTTTATATCCATTTCAGCTAATTAGTAGTAACAGTAGAAAATACTCTTTGATTCATGCATCAAACTAATTGGTAAACTATTACTATTTCTAACTCCTTCATTAAAATCTGTGTATTGATTTTATAATGTATTTACCCTTAACAAACCTAGGAAGTAAAAATTTTTTTTCATTATTCTGATATTACAAGTGAGAAAATTCCAAAAGGAAATGCACTTGTATATATGCTTGAAAACTATCAGTAATAATAATGGGATCGCCACAAACCAAATAGTAAATGGTGGTTTATTTTTATGACTAAACTTTAATGTGAGGTACTAGGCTACCATAATGTAGGAGTGTAAGGGTGTTGTCTTCTATATTGGACGTACATGGGTAAAACCTAAAATTTTCTTCACTGGGAACTAGAAGGACAGGACATTTCTATGGCAGAAGAGATGACTTCTATAGGAAGTGAAAGGGAAAAGAGCCAAGAACGAGACAGGTGGTGGCTCATCTACTCTCACAGTTCCTGCAGAGTTTGACAGATTTCACGACTTGCATGTATGCTGCATATCACTGTGCCTTTGTCCCACTAACCCTGTTCTAACTTGCATTCTGTCCCAGGCCCGCAGGGTGAAAGGACATACTGCTTGAGACTCACAAGGGAGACTCTTCTCTCTACACCCTCTCTCCCTCTTGTTGGACCTTGTGCTATACCTGAGGAGACATCTTTTCCTCAGACTTCATTTTTTTGCTCGTGATCTCTCATCAGTGTGCAGGTTAAGCAGTGAGTGGACTTTTATATTCAAGAACCTCAGATTCTACACAAGTACACATGTGTGTAGCACTGTCATGTGTTATTCCATTAAAAGATTTATTTAATGCTCCTGGTTTGCCTTCTTGATTTTGTTATATAGTTATTAATTTATTGGGTAGTTACATATGCTTCCATTTTACTCACTTATGCATGCATCCAGAATATATATATGCAAGTGCTCCTGCATATTGGAATAAGCAATCACCCTCTGGCTTTGTATATTTAAACTCTAAAGATGCCTCAGTGTTTCCAGAATGGTTATAACATGTTTCCCATCTCACACGTAGGAACAGCTACTTTCAAATAGAACAAATACACAATGGTATCTAGCAGTTTTAATTTGTCTTCGCAAAATAATTGCAACACCATCTGAATTTGCATTTGTGAGTGAGGAAAAGATTTCAATATGGTTTCACCAACTTCTCTATCCCCCAGCTTCTGTGCGGCGGGGGGGGGGGCGGGGCATGAAAGGAGATACAGGCAGGTCAGCAGTTTGTCACTGGACCTCAGTCTAGCTGCCACTGGCTTCACAGTCCAGGTGAGAGCCTGACTGTCAAAAAGGCCTGGGAGGTGCTGTCAAGACATCACCAGTTATAAAAAAATAAATAAAATAAATAAAAATAAAGAATGAAAGTTAGACTGTCATTCTCCTTTTTCTGGATAAAACTTCAAGTCATCACAGCAGGAGAGCAAATGGAAAAGAACCATTTAGCTTGTTTATTGTGTGGCTTTAGTTGAGGCAGTTCTCTTAGTAACTCTACTAGGGAAAGTGACAAATGGCATGTGGGCAGTAAGTAGGAAGAGAGTGTGAACACATCCACAATTATTATGTGAAACACTGAGCACAATGTGACCCCAACTCTCTGCAGAGATTCACAAATAGATGGAAAAGGAGATGTGGCATTGAGAAGGTGATGTGGATTTTTTTTGAGAGAGAGAGAGAGAGAAATAGCATGTTTTCAGTTCTGAAATTGCATGATATTTCTCCATTCATTTATGCTTCCAGATCCTCTAAGATAAACAAAATTCTCTCCAGCTCAGTTTCTATCAGAAATATTTTGAGGGTGTTAGAAATAGCTCTGTGTAGGTATAAGGTAAAGAACTTGAGAGTTATTCAAGTCATTATAGTACTTGTAGCTGTGCAGATGTGTATGTGCAGTAAGGATCCTGATACTCAGGGGGGAAAACCACATACACATAATCATCTCTCACAGCCTCTTCTTTGTTCCCCTTTCAATCTCTTCTGTGGACTTTCTAGGGGTTTTCAGTGGTGGAAACCATCGTGCAGCTTAGGAAAATATCTAAGGCCTCAGCATCAGACACAAATCACATTCCCTCAAGGCCTACATGGGCTAGTTATTAGAACCATTCAGATGACTAAATCAGCTAGAAATATATCTACTTTTCCATGCTTTGAAGAATCAGCAGCCTTCTGATACCAAAGAAAGCGATATAGCTGAGCTTTATAATGAATTTTATGAGGTTTAAAAGATAAAGATACATAAAAATTGCTTTCTCCTTATCCCTAAGTCTCTTATGTACCAAGAACATTACAAACACTTACTGTTTGTCAG
The DNA here is from genome assembly GCF_008632895.1 of Mastomys coucha. Classification (NCBI taxonomy): domain Eukaryota; kingdom Metazoa; phylum Chordata; class Mammalia; order Rodentia; family Muridae; genus Mastomys; species Mastomys coucha. The sequence goes on from NW_022196905.1 coordinate 20,517,501, forward strand.
GCACTAGACTGGGTTTCTTAGATGTTAATGTGTTTTATGTCAGAAATAGAAGTAAATATGCAGTAAACATTGTCAAGTCTAAGGTGTAAATTATAACAGGGATTTTGTTAAAACATACTTTCCCCACATAATAGTATTCCCTTTTTGAGGCTGAACCATCAATGAGATTGTGTGTATGTCTATGCTTGTCTGTCTGTCTACCTGTTTCTGTGCCTCTCTGTCCCTCTGTTTCTGTCTCTGTCTCTGTCTCTGCATGTGTGTGTGTGTGTGTGTGTGTGTGTGTGTGTGTGTGTGTATTATACGGTGTATAATGACAATTCAGTGCTTGTTAACAGTGATGTGTGCTGCAAGATAGAGACTTAAAGACCAATCAACATGACTGAAGTCTGAATTGAAAGTCTGTATTAAACCAGCCACTGACTGCCTGGAGAGAAGCACTTCTCACAGAGCAGCCTGGAATGTGTTTTACAGGGAGCTTCTAAAGGCAAAGATCATAGAAAATCTGCATCCTGGATGGCAGTTGACAAGGGAAATAAAGGAAGCCAGAAGTTTAGCAGTTAATTATTCAGTTAGCTGGGACATTTAGACGTGTGGTTTCTAGTGTTGGGTACTTTCCCATGGGACTTTTTATGGCTGGGGTAGAAAAGGCTCAGTGTCAGGCTAAGCCACATATGAGCCCAACTGAAGCAATATGGTAGAATTTCTTCCCTGTCACATTCCCCACTGGTCCTAGGGAATGATTCAAATTGTGGACTATCTCAGCTATATAGGGTGTAGTTGGTCCTACAATTAATTCTCTGTTATGCATAATTGGCAATACAGTTTAAGATGCAGAAGCCCACCATTAAATCTGATCAGAATGAGAATAAAGGCCTAGCCATTATTGCTATAGTTAGTTAGCTGGGGTGAGGGTGAGGGGACCAAGAAAACAGAGACTGATACCAGTTATCTAATATATGCCTTTATCTCTTAATCTCTTTTCTATATCTCATTCCCCTTAATTCTCTTGTGAAGTTTCCCCTACCTGAACTATTTTTTTTCTACTAGCATAGAAACAGCAGGGTGTTCTTGGGTTTGTTTGTTTTACCAAAACTGTACATAATCCTGCAGGTTCTGAGAAGTAAGTGTAAATCTCCCTGATTTGGTTGGACAACTTCAGCAGTTGTGGAATCTAATTCTTATTCTAAATCAGAAATGGACCTTTAGTATATGTGTGTGCTCATCAACCTCTCTGCTTAGTTTAAGTTTTCACCTCCCATGATAAAGGCTGATGTTCCTATCGCTGTTGAGCCAGCTATGCTAGCTCCAACCAGGAGTAGGACAGGTTAGAAACAGGTTTTTTTTTGTTTTGTTTTTGTTTTTTGTTTTTTGTATATGGTACATGGTCCATATTAAAATGTATTCTCTCTTATTCCCATTATATAAGTATACCTGAGGCAAAATGTATACTGAGATCCATAAAAGGAGTTTGTCAGTGTAGAAAGCATCAGAAGAGGAACATTTAATTAAGCAACTAGTTAGTATATGCCAAGAGTTTGTCTCAGAGTTCTTGTAATATTGCTGTTGTCTAGATGACTTAACCTGTTAGGTGGAATAGCAGGTATCAGAATAAGGGCAAGTGCCAAGGTTAAAGGTTTGGGATATTAGACAAGTTTTGGCCGACTGTAAGTCCTCCAACATTAATCTGGGCTGCCCCAGTCACAATGAGTTGTGCCAATCAATGGACTGGTAGCCTGGTTAGTTCCTATCCCTACGTAAAAGGAGCTCAAGTATAACCAACAATCCTGTCCAATTTCTGGCTGAGAATGATGAACTAAGCTGTGGAATTCATAAAGAATGGAAAGAAAGGATAAGGATCCCTCAGCTTCCTAGACAGTGGGTTGTAGGACTCTGGCCCAGAGTGTGTTAAGTGAGATAGTTTATTTGGAAGGGAGTATTATACAGGGATTTGCCATATGTAGGACATCTTTGTGAGAATACAAAGATCTGCAGACCTGGGAGAGAGAGTATTTTTTTCTGGATAGTAAATCTATCCTTGCATCCCTTCCTATTGCATATAGTCTATTCCTTGGGTTCTTCTTGTTTCCCATAGGTTAGAACCTTTATTAAGGTATTTCCTGACCTTTCATTTTAAGGCCATTGTGGATGCCTCGAGAAGGAGCCTTCTTTGCATGTATGTATGTATGTATGTATGTACATATGTGTACATATCTGTGTGTTTTCACGGAAGCATCTTTACCAACCCTATTCTTTGCAATAGAAACTATCTTTTTCTTGACAGTTTAGAGGGCCACCTGCAGGACATGTATGGAATTATAAACTGTATTTGCATTTCAAAAAATAAGCTCCCACATTTTCTCTTTCTCTTATTCAATCATTTCTAAAGTGGGCATCAAGGTCTGAATCCCACTTGAGTTTAGGTGGGATGGGGTTGCGGGTCTGTAGTCATTCTAGCTAACATTTCCCCTGTATACCTATCTTTCTTGACTCCCAGGTCCAGGCTGGTGGGTGACGAATCTTGAACCATGTCCTTGTACTGTGTTAACAGTGATGTGCATTGTTGGGTAGAGACATACAGGCCACTCCTCAAAATTTAAGTCCAAATTGAGAATCTGTATTAAGCTAGCCAATGGCAGTTTAGAAGACGCACTTCCTACAGAGCAGCCTCAAATGCATTTTACAAAAAGCTTTTAAAGACAAAGACCACAGAAAAGCTACATCTGGGTTGATAGCTATAAGGGAGAAGTAAAGCAAGCAAGCAGTTTAACAGAAGTCAATGCATTTGCATTTAATTTGGACATTTTGACACCAAGTTTCTAGAACAGAGTTGGGTACATTCCCCTAAGACTTTTCCACAGCTGGGGTTGAAAAGTACTCAGTTTCAGGTTAAACCATAGATGTCTCCAGCTGAGACGAGATGGAAGAACTTTGCCTTGTCACATTGTATTTCTAATACTAAATATATTCCTTCTGTTGAAGGTTGAAAGATGAAACCATGGGTCTTGAAGTATAACACAAATACAATGACAGGAACATAGAAAAAGAAAGCCAGACTCTGCTGAAATGATGCCATTGATTTTAGTTGCCTAACTACAGAAAAGACCATACAGTACTTACCAAGCAAGGTCTAGCCTGTGCCTTGGTGACTTTAATAAAAGTATTAATGTACTTCATTATCTTTTGGAAGAGTGGGGCTAGTGTAAGCACTGACAGGAGCAAACACTGCGGAACTACGAGGGAGTATGCACACTGGATCTGCATCAGATATTAACTTAGATTGTCTTTCTACATCCACGTTGTCCCTCGCTTAGGAAAGCAATCAAAGTGGCAGTAGATCTGTAAAGACGAGTAAGTCTCAGAGCAGAGACGAGGGAGGGAGCTTGCCATTAGAGTAAAACCCTCCAAGCTGTCTCTGCAGAGTTCCAACCACATCGTCTGGCGATTTTAACTCCTAAGAAACAGATGGAACCATAACTCATCATTAGTTCACTCGTTCATTTACTCTCAGTCACTCATCCCTTCAGCAATGATATCTTCAGCAGCTATCTAGTCTAGCAGATGTAGAACACAAGTGAGACACATCTTACTACTTACGTCATTCTGCTTGTCCACATAGAATTTTAAAACTATGATGTTAGAGTAGGATGGGGAATTTATATATAACTTAAAGTACAGAAAAATGACTCTCTAGCTGTGAAAATGAAAGAACACTTAGCAGCAGGTGGTGGCTCTTGAGGCTGCATGGCAGCAGGGGGTCAGCTGGGGAATGGATGGGTCCACAGGGCCAGCACACCGGTAAAATGATGTGGCAGTTTTCTTAAGTGACAAATAGCAGTCTTTCTAGTTCTTTTTTTTTTTTTTAACTTTTATTACATTATGATGAGAAAAGTTACATGATTTCAATTTATCTGAATTTGTTAACATTTAAAAACATATTTTAAGTAAATAGAATTAAGTCACATTCTTGTTTCCCTTTTGTACCCCAACTCCTCCCAGAGATGCCCTTTTCAATACCTATAATATCTTTTTTCATATTCCTTAAAATTTATAAAATATTATAACAATAACTTGAGTACTGTAGTTCTATACCTGGGTTGTTTCAATTATGAACGAAAAGAGATGCTGATGTAAATTATAGAAACATTTTTGTGAAGACAGTAATTCAAGATGTCTTTATTTCTAGGGGTGGAAATGCAGTGAATGTTGTAATCTTATGTTTAACCTTTACAGACAGCACTGAACACTCATATAGCAGCTGTGCCTTCAGACCTCAGGAGCAATGTGTTAGTGTCCTTTGTAACCCTTGTTAATTCTTGTGGTTTTTTTTTTTTTTATTGTTACATTTTTCTCTTCCCACAATGCATGCTTACTGGCCATTTTAGTATTATCTTCAGGAGAAGCAGCCATCCACTGTGATTTTACAACTATGAATGATTGCTTTTTCATTAACTTGTAGTAAATTTTAGAATTTGTATATTTAGAAGCATTGTTTGAATTTTGATTTGTAAGTATTTCCTCCATTGTTTAGGCTCTCTTTTTGCTCTCTTCACAACATCCCTTGATTTCCAAAAGTTTTAAGTTTTGTGAAGCTTAATTAGTGTATTTTCCTACTTTGATTGCATTTGGTTTTATTGTCAAATTTGAGAGGCTTTTCATGAGATAAAGATGCACCCCTAAGTATTTCCCTAATAGTTTTATGACTTTATTTTTTTATATTAGATCAGTATTTTCTTAGAGTTAATTTCACTTGTTCTGATGATTAAACACCATTGTCAATCGCATCTCTCACAAAGTAAAACTGAAAATATACTAGGTACTGTGTTATTGTTTGCACTGAACTTTCTCACACCAAGCTTTTCACATTGAGCAAACAGAAGTAAGAACAGTTTTCCAAGTTAGTAATACAAAGAAAAAAAACCACTAATTTTCTTTATTCATTTTATAAATTAATTTATTTTTTACACTCTATATTCCATTCCCATCCCTTAATCCCAATCCACCCTCTGACTGCTCCACATCCCACACCTTCTCCCCAACCCCACTGTCTCCACGTAGATGCCCCCACCCCCCACCCCACCTGACGTCTAAACTCCCTGGGATCTCCAGTGTCTTGAGGGTTAGGTGAATCATCTCTGAATGAACACAGATCTGGAAGACCTCTCCTGTATGCATGTTGGGGTCTCATATCAGCTGGTGTATGCTGCCTGTTTGGTGATTCAGTGTTTGAGAGATCTTGTGGTCCAGATATTTAGACTGCTGGTCCTCCTATAGGATCGCCTTCTCCTCAGCTTCTTTCACCCTTCCCTAATTCAACAACAGGGGCCAGCTGTTTCTGTCCATTGGTTGGGTGCAAATATCTGTATCTGACTCTTTCAGCTGCTTGTTGGGTCTTTCAGTCATGATAGGTCCCTTTTTTTGTGAGTGCTCCATAGCCTCAGTAATAGTGTGAGGCCTTGGGACCTCCCTTTGAGCTGGATCCCAGTTGGGCCTGTTGCTGGACCTTCTTTTCCTCAGGCTCCTCTCCATTTTTCCACCTTCATAATCTTTTCAGAGAGGAAAAATTATGGGTCAGAGTTTTTGACTCATCTCACTAAGGACTTTGAACGTTTCTTTAGGTGCTTCTCAGCCATTTGAGACTCTTCAGTTATCAATTTTCATTTTAGTTTTATACCCCATTTTTGATTGGGTTGTTTGGTTTTTTGGTGAATAACTTCTCGAGTTTTGTTTATATTTTGGATATTAGTCATCTATCAGATGTGGGATTAGTGAAGATCTTTTTCCCAGTCTGTAGAGTGTCAACTTGTCTTGCTGACTATGTCCTTTGCCTTACAGAAACTTTCCAGTTTCATGAGGTCCCTCTTATCAATTCTTGATCTTAGAGCATGAGCCATTGGAGTTCTGTTTAGGAAATTTTCCCCTGTGACAAAAAGTTCAGGACATTTTCTGACTTTCTCTTCTATTAGATTCAGTGTATCTGGTTTTATGTTGAGGTCTTTGATCCACTTGGACTTGAGCTTTGTATAAGGTGACAAATATGGGTCTATTTTCATTCTTCTACATACCAGCCAGTTAGACCAACACCATTTATTGAAGATGCTTTCTTTTTTCCATTGTATATTTTTGGCATCTTTGTATAAGATCAAGTGACTATAAGTGTGTGGTTTTATTTCTGGGTCTTCAATTCTATTCCATTGATCAATTTGTCTGTCTCTGTACCAATACCATGTAGTTTTATCACTATTGCTCTGTAGTAAAGCTTGAGGTCAGGGATGGTGATTCCCTCACCTGTTCTTTTATTGTTAAGAATTGTTTTCACTATCTGTGTTTTTTGCCTTTTCAGGTGAATTTGAGGATTGCTCTTTCCTTGTCTTTGAAGAATTGTGTTGGGATTTTGATGGGTATTGCATTGAATCTATAGATTGCCTTTGGTAGGATGGCAATTTTTACTATGTCAATTCTACCATTCCATGAGCATGGGCTATCTCTCCATTTTTCTGAGATCTTCAATTTCTTTCTTGAGAGACTTCAAGTTATTGTCATACAGGTCTTTCACTTGTTTGGTTAGAGTTACCCCAAGATATTTTATATTATTTGTGGCTATTGTGAAGAGAGTTGTTTCCCTAATTTCTTTCTCAGGCTATTTATCCTTTGTATCAAGGAAGGCTACTGATTTATTTGAGTTAATTTTATATCTGGCCACTTTACTGAAATTGTTTATCAGGTGGAAAAGTTCACTGGTGGAATTTTTGGGTTCACTTATGTATACTATCATATCATCTGCAAATAGCGATACCTTAATTTCTTCTTTACTAGTTTATATCCCCTTGATCTCTTTTTGTTGCCTTATTGTTCTAGCTAACACTTCAACTACTATATTGAGTAGACATGGGGAGAGTCGGCAACTTTGTTTTGTCCCGATTTCAGTGAGATTTCTTCAAGTATGTCTCCATTTAATTTGATATTGGCTGTTGGCTTGCAGTATAATGTTTTTATTATGTTTAGGTATGGGCCTTGAATGCCTGATCTCTCCAATACTTTTAACATAAAGGGGATGGGATTTTTGTCAAATGCTTTCTCTGCATCTAAGGAGATAATCATGTGATTTGTTTCTTTGATTTTGTTTATATAGTGGATTATGTTAATTGATTTTCATATATTAAATCAACCTTACATTTCTGGGATGAAGCCTACTTGATCGTGGTGGATGGTGGTTTTAATGAGTTCTTGTATTCGGTTTGCAGGAATTTTACTGCTATTTTTGCATCGATATTCATAAGTGAGATTGGTTTGAAGTTCTCTTTTTTGATTGGGTCATTATGCGGTTTAGGTATCAAAGTAATTATGGCTTCATAGAATGAGTTAGGTAGTGTTTCTTCTGTTTCTATTTTATGGAATAGTTTGAGGAAAATTGCTATCAGGTCTTCTTTGAAGGACTGGTAGAATTCTGCTCTAAATCCATCTGGCCCTGGGCTTTTTTTGGTTGGGAGGTTTTTAATGACTTCTTCTATTTCTTTGTGTGATATGGACCTGTTTAGATAGTTCACCAGCTCTGGATTTTACTTTGGTATGTGGCATCTGTCTAAAAAAAACATCCATTTCACCTAGATTTCCCAGTTTTATTAAGTATAGACTTTTATAGTAGGATCTGATGATTTTTTTAATTTCTTCCATTTCTGTTGTTATGTCTCCCTTTTCATTTCTGATTTTGTTAATTTGGATACTGCTTCTGGGCCTTTAGTTAGTTTGGTTAGGGGTTTATCTATCTTGTTGATTCTCTCAAAGAACCAGCTTTTGGCTTTGTTGATTCTTTGTATTGATTTCTTTGTTTCTATTTGGTTGACTTAGGCCCTGAGTTTGACTATTTCCTGCCTTCTACTCTTCTTGAGTGAGTTTGCTTCTTTTTGTTCTAGAGGTCTCAGGTGTGCTGTTAAGTTGTTAGTGTAAGATCTCTCCACTTTCTTTACCAGAGCACTTAGTGCTATGAACTTTCCTCTGAGCACTGCTTTCATTGTGTCCAAAAAGTTTAGGTATGATGTGTCAACTTTTTCATTAAATTCCAGGAAGTCTTTAATTTCTTTATTTCTTCCCTGACCAAATTGTCATTAAGTAGAGAATTGTTCAGTTTCCACATGTAGGTGGACTTTATGTAGTTTTTGATGTTATTTTAGACCAGCCTTAGCCCACAGTGATTGGGTAAGATGCATGATATTATTTCAGTCTTCTGGTATCTGTTGAGGGTTGTTTTGTGACTGATTATATGGTCGATTTTGCAGAAGGTACCATGAGGTGCTGAGAAGAAGGTATATTCTTTTATTTTAGGGTGAAATGTTCTTTAGTTAACGTTAAATCCATTTGGTTCATAACCTCTCTTAGTTTCACTGTGTCTCTATTTAGATTCTGTTTCAATGACCTGTCCATTGGTGAAAGTGGGGTGTTGAAATCTCCCTCTATTAATGTATGGGTTCCAAATGTGTTTTGAGTTTTAGTAAAGTTTATTTTATGAATGTGGGTGCTCTTGCATTTGTTTGGGGCTTAGATGTTCAGAATTGAGACTTTCTCTTGGTGAATTTTCCCCTTGATGAATATGAAGTGTTCTTCTTCATCACGCTTGATAATTTTGGTTGAAAGTCTATTTTACTGGATATTAGGATGGTAACTCCTTCTTGTTTCCTGGGATCATTTGCTTCGAAGACCTTTTTCCATTCTTTTACTCTGAGATAGTGTCTGTCTTATTATTGAGGTGTGTTTTTTGTATGTAGCAAAATGCTGGACCTTGTTTGCTTATTCAGTTTGTTAGCTTGTGCCTTTTTATAGGTGAGTCCATTAATATTAAAAAGAGATGACTGTTGGTTCCCGATATGTTTTTTTTTTCTTGTGGCTCTCTACTTTTGACTCTGTTCTGAGAAGCTTAATATTTTGTCCTGCTGCAGGTATCTTCCTTCTGTTGGAGTTTTCCTTCCAGGATCCTCTATAGGGCTGGGTTGATACTGTTTGAATTTGATTTTGTCCTGGAATATTTTGGTTTCTCCATATATCTTGATTAAAAGTTTTGCTGGGTATAGTAGCCTGGGCTGGCATTTGTGTTCTCTTAGAGTCTGCATGACCTCTGATCAGGCTCTTCTGGTTTTCATAGTCTCTGTTGAGAAGTCTCGTGTAATTCTAACAGGTCTACTTTTCTGTTACTTGGCCTTTTCTCCTTGTAGCTGTTAATATTCTGTCTTTGCTCTGTGCATTTAGTGTTTTGATAATAATGTGACAAGAAGATTTTCTTTTCTGATCCAATTTATTTGGTGTTCTATAGGCTTCTTGTTGTTCATCTTTTCTTTATGTTCATCTTTTTCTTTAGGTTGAGGAAGTTTTCTTCTATGATTTTGTTGAAGACATTTTCTGGTCCTTTGATCTGGGAATCTTCATTCTCCTCTATTCAGACTATTCTTAGATTTGGTCTTTTCATTGTGTTCTGAATTTCCTGGATGCTTTGGGTTAGGAATTTTTTATGTCTTAAATTTTCTTTGACAGTTGTGTCAATCTCTTTTACCATATCTTCTACACTTGAGATTCTCTCTTCTATCACTTGTATTCTGTTGGTAATACTTACATCTATAACTCCTGACCTCTTTCCTAGGTTTTCCATTTCTGGGTTTGCCTCCTTTAATGTTTTCTTTATTGTTTCTACTTCCACTTTTAGGTCTTAGATCACTATATTCAACTTCTTCTGTTTACCTGTGTTTTCCTGTATTTCTTTCAGTAAGTTATTGATATCCTCCTTAAAGGACTCTATTGTCTTCATGAGCTTGGATTTTAGGACAGATTCCTGATTTTCATGTGTGTTAGTATATTCAGGGCTTGCTTTTTTGGGAGAACTGGGTTCTAATGATGCCCATGTATTTTGGTTTCTGTTGTTTATGATCTTGTACTTGCCTTTTGCTTTCTGGATATCCCTGATGTTTGTTGGTCTGGGTGACTATATGGAGTCTGTCTTTTTTGTCCCTGGGTTGCTTCAGGTCTCCAGGTAGGCCTGCAGCCTTGGCTGTATCTGACCACCTGTGGGGTCTTCCAACTGGGGGCTCTTCACAGGGGCAAAGAAGCTGCTCATCTGTTGCCCTTGTTACAATAGATCTCCTGGGAGGAGACAATTGCTCTGAGTGCAACAGGTCCTCTAGGATGATTCAGGATATGGAATCTTCAAGGGAACAGAGCAATTAGGGGCCTGACCCAGTAGCAAGTACCAGACAGAAGGGATGGAAGGAATGGAAGGGATGGAAGGGGAAATCCCACTCATTTTCATCTTTCATCTTCCCAGAACTAGGACACATTCTTTCCATGGTACAGTCATAGGCTCAAGAGTCTACCTTTAAGTGAAGTGCTTTGGTTTTTTTTTTAAGCATTTGTTTTGTGAGCAAATAATTACACCCCTTAAAGTCCTGACTGATCTTAGGATATTCTCATTGTTGAAAATGCACACCAGAAAGACTTGTCACCAGAGCTGATCTGTCTGCCCACCCATAACCATCTACAGAGCCCAGGAGCCCTGACTCCTCTCTTCCTGCCACCATGCTGTGTTTCTGCTCACCTGCTCTCCTGCTCACTTGCCCATCTGTCTAGCTGCCAAAAGAAACTTCTGTGTGCCATCAAACTGGACTAAAAAGATCAATGTAATGATGAGCCTAACTAAAAAAACAGAGAATAGAGATTTTTCAATTTTGTGAAAATATCTTGGAAATAAATTGCTAGAAGCTAGACAACTAAAGACAAAATTTTATTAAACTCATTGCTAAGCCTATGCTGGCTATAAATGTCTTATTTGGCATTCTATTGCTAAGAAGAGATGCCATGATGGTAACTCTTTTTTCCCCTCATTTCTTTATTTCTTTATTTACTTACTTTACACCCTAATCGCAGCCCTCTCCTCCCAATTCCCCCTCACATAGCTCTTCCCCTTATTCCTCCCTCCCCTTGTCCTCTGAGAAGGGAAAGCCCCCTCTCCAGGTACCAACCCACCCTGTCTCATTAAATAACTACAGGACTAGGCACATCTTCTCCTACTGACACCAGATAAGGCAGCTTAGTTAGGGGAACAGAGATCCATAGAGTCACATACACCTCCCAGTCCAGTTGTTGAGGGATCCACATGAAGACCAAGCTGTACACATCTGCTAAATATATGCAGTGGGCCTAGGTCCAGCCCATGTATGTTATTTGGTTGTTGGTTCATTCTCTGGAAGCCTCCAAGGATCCAGGTTATTTGACTCTGTTGGTCTTCCTGTAGAGTTCCTATCCTGTCTGGGTCTCTCAATCCTCCCCCCCCCAACTTTGTCTAATGTTTGATTGTAGGTCTCTGCATCTGTTTCAGTCAGCTGCTAGGTAGAGGATGGCAACTCTTAAAAGAACTCATTTAATTGGGGCTTAGTGAAGTTTCAAAGGTATATAGTCTTTGTGATCATGGTAGGAAGCATGGCAGCCTTCAAGTAGATATGGTGCTGGGGAAGTACCTGAGAATTCTACATCTGGATCTATAGGCAGCAATAAAAGAGAGAGTACATTACAGAAGCCTTGTTTGGGCTTCTGAAATTCAAATGCTGTACCCTAAGCATTTAAACATATGAACCTATGGGAGCTATTCTTATTCAAACCACCACAAAGGGTATCTGTGGTTTGATTCTTCTAGTCTACACTGTGTGTTAGCACAGTGACCAATCCCTGATATTTTCATGTATAGTGAGTCAGGTTTCAGCACTCCATTTGACTTGGATGCTTACCTGTGCCTCAACCAGGCACCTCACATTGGCACAAGCAAAGCATTGGCTCTATTGGTTCTCCTCTGGAGGATATAAATCCTTTCCATGCCAAAACTGTATGAGGCTCTCTTTCTCCCATTCCTTTATCTCTATCTAGGTCTTGGACTTGTTGCTATTTCCACAAACATTTTTCCCTATGCTGTCTGATCCCAGTAGGCGGCAACAGAAGTATTTCAGGCAGTCAATGGAAATTATGTCACTGCTTACAAAAGTGGTGCTTCTTAAAATGTATTGGTGTAGATTTGAGACAAATAAAGAAGCTTAGAGGGAAAGAAATCTACAAATATTATACATTAAATGAATGTAGTCTTTCATGTGCCAGACATGCATAAACTACATAGGAAAGATAGGGTTTTTGTTCCTTATAGGTTGTGGGTACTAGGATTAAACAAAGTACTCATTCATGCTAGGCAAGAGTGTATCCACCTTCTTCCCAATAATGTTCTTAGCATTGAATACTCAGTGGTAACTGCATAGCCAGTCCAGCACCAGTTTACATCATACAATCACCAGTATGAGAAGACTCTTTAATAACTGAAGGGTCGGTGATGAAAAGGCTTACACTGTTACTACACAGAAACCAAGTGTGGAGCAGTGTTTTGGAATAAGCTCACCAGAGACCATCACATGGACACTTAAAACTGAAAGAAAAGTCTGTACTGCCACCAGGCAGCTCCACAGGGAACTTGCCCAAATCACACAGCCCAAACTTCATGGCAAGCAAAGTTAGTACATTTAGAGATTTTTTTTTTAGTCTCTCATTTTCCTGCAACAATGGACAAGGTGTTTGTTCCCATTTTTGTAGCTATTGGGGCCTATGTGCTAAGTTCTAGGGTCAGAACAGTGCCACTAACTTAGTATTAGTCATGCTAAGATCTAGAAGCCTCTTACAACAGCGGGAGTCCACAAACAGAGGATGTATTTGACACTGAGGCCATCATGGGGTAGATAATTTAAGAAAATTTAAAACAAAACAATAGGCAAAACCCAAGTAAATAAAGCATTTTGTAAACAAACATCTTATTCTTAATTTCCTTTGAGAAAGGAAGGTGGCTTTTACCTCTGTAAGGATGATCTTACTCATGACTGTATGATATGACGTTAGGATTACTGTTTTGAGATAGCCATTGTTGCAAGAGGAATCTACTGTACATGCCTAGGATTCCTTTCTGACACTCAGACAACTTGCTTGTCTTAACATGAACAATGAAAGATGACTTCGTGTATCTTTTCCAGTTGCCATTTATATTGACAATTAAAAGAAATTAAAGTAGCCTGATGGCTGTGGAAGCAGAGTGTATCATTTTGTTGATTTTATTTCCCTTTTGACCTTTTAAAATTTTCAATTTGGATTAACTTCTTTATTTTTTATAGGTTTATATTACAGTTTCCCTTTAGTCCTAAGATGGAAACTTACCCAACTTTAAATATGCTTTATTTTTATATATTCAGTGCTAAAAGGTCCATCTACGGTGTTTTTTGCTGCACTGTAAGTTTTTTTTTTTGTTGTTGTTCCTTTGGTTTGGTTTTTGGTTTTTGCCTTTTGGTTTTCGGTTGGTTTGGTTCTTGTTTTTTGTTTTTTGTTTGTTTGCTTGTTTGTTTGTTTGGGTTTTTGTTTTTGGGGGACAGGGTTTCTCTCTGTAGTATTAGCTAGAACTTGTTCTAGAGACTGACCTCAAACTCATAGAGATCTGCCTGCCTCAGCCTCTAGAGTACTGAGATTAAACGTGTGTACCCTGACCATTTAGTACTGCATTGCAGTTTTTTAATGAATTATATTTTCATTTTCATTTAGCCCCAAATGTTTTCACTATGTTTTTTAATACTCATACATTTTAGGATATTTTCAGTTTTTCTGTTTTAAATTAGTGTTTAAGTTTCATCATTGCCTGATAAATTGTATATTATTTCTATTTCCAGTTGATTAAGGTGTCACAGTACACAGTCCCTATTGCATATATGCTTTGTGAACCTCAGCAGAAAGTATATCCTGCTACTAACTGCAGAATCGATTACACAAATGTCAAGTTCTCCTATTTAATTTGTGATAATTTATGAGTTCAATTTTTTTCTGACATCTACATAGCTTCTCCAGCTATTTTGTAAACCAGAGTCTTTCTATGTAATGCTGGCTAGAACTCACAAAGATTTACTTGATGTGTCTTGTGAGTGATGGGATTAAAAGGATGTCACTATGTCTGGTTTCTAACTATATTTTATGCTTGTTATTATAATAGATGCTTCTTATCTGATAACCTTAGAAACAGCTTTACTTAGATGTATAGTTCAACAAATTTAAAGAACAATTCAATGGTTATTCATATATATACATATATATGTGTAGTTATATATACATATTCATATATATATATATGCAGTTATCACCACCAATAATATTTTAAAATATTTTATCGTCTCAAAATAAACCCAAAATGAAACAAACTCTCCAGACCTCCCATTTTCAACAGCATATGCACACATCATCTTAAGTCCTAAAGGGTATTTTTTTTTAATTCAGATATTTTAATCACTTTATATAAATGGATCAATATGCATAAGGAGCCATTTTGCCTGCTTCTGTGGAAGCCTGCCTGTCAGGTAGAGTCAAGTCAGGCCAGGGTCTGATAGCAGATTTTCTGGCCTGCTGATGCATGGAATAACAAGAGGGGATACACTTGAAGCTCAAGGCCAGGGGCTGAATGTTCTGTTAATCTTGGAGGAAAGAACAGGGAGGCCTTCAGATGGGAACAGATATTGAATGTACCTCAGCTTGTGAATTTGTTTCCCATGATACTGTAATGTATACAGAGGATATGAGCATTAAACTTTAGTCTGCCACAGCACTGACTGGACAGCCTTCCCAGTTTCTAACCTTTGCCTCTGAGTCTTCTTTTCTGTCTTTCCTATAATCATCTTCACTCCCTGTACTGGCAGAACCAATGCAAATATGTAGTTTGGATAATTCAATTATTTACTTAGCACAATATTTATAACTATTTCTATAAATTATAGCATGCATTAGTAATTTATTTCTTTCTAGAACTGGAGTAAATAAAACACTATATCAATATACCACAATTTCTTTATCCAATTATCAGTTGGTAGCCATTAGCTCGTTTCTGGATATAGGCTATTAGAAATACTGTTATTATATATTTCTAGTGAGATTTATGAATGACCCATACTTTTGGCGGTAACTTTGAGGGCCTGAAGGATAGAATTCCAAAATCTACACCACTTTATAGAGTTCCATTACTAATGCAAAACATTTTCCTACATTCACACCACTCTTTTCGCTTGGCTTTCTTTAATCTGTCATATCAGTGGGTTTGAAATGTAGCTTGTGGTTCAGGTTTGTGTTTTCCTGGTATAAATTTGGTCTATTTGTGTACTTGTTGGGCAATATATACACTGTGGAATGAGAGAAAAATCTTTGCTAGATGTACATATGACAGGAGATTATCTAGACTGTACAGAGGTCACAAAAATCTAGGCAGGAAACAAAGAACACTATCAATGGGCTAATGACATGAATTCTCAGAGAATTATATAACCAGCCGATAGACACAAGAAAAGCTGTTCAGCCTCAGTAATTACCAAAGAAATGCAGATGTAAATGTAAATTTAAATATAGATTATAAGTTATTTTAGCCAGAATGGTGGCCATTACAAAACGAAATCACAAAAAAAAAAAAAAAAAAAAAAAAAAAAAAAAAAAAAAAATCCTTGTGAGAGTGTGGACAAAAAGGAATATGGACATACTAGGAATATAAACTAGTCCATTCACTGTCAAAGTCAGGATGACGTTTCCTTAATTATCTAAAAGGAGACATGCCAAGTGACTCACCAAAACCCTCCTGCATATTTACACAAAGAGCTATACATAAGCATATCACAGAGATACCGCAATCAGTGTGCACTGTCACATTGTGTGAAATAGCTACTTTATATGACCAACATAGGCGGCCCAGAGCAGAGGAACAGAAGAAGAATATGTGTTATATGTACACAGTAGAATGTTTTCAGCCATGAAGTTTAACAAAGTTAATATTTATCATCATCATCATCATCATCATTACAAATAAAATAGTAAGTACTTAACAAAGTTAATAATTTAATGCAACTAGATGTATTTAAATTAAGTAAATTAAACCAGTATCAGAAAAGCAAATGTCTAGATTTTACATATATTTAGAAAAGCATTTACTTGCATATGACACAAAAATAAATCAAACTTTCTCAGGAAATGAGGGACAATGCGTAATGGGTATGGAAAGAATACACTGAATATACAGCATATGCTTGCATGAAAGTACTTAAATAAGAAAATAAAATATAGGCATTGTTGTTTTTCATAGCTTTTTAATAGAATATTAAAATGTTTTATGATTTCTACACATTGTACTAATAATTTGAGTCTTATTGTTTATATTCAGTATTGTATATCATATCTTAACACATACAACAAACAAATGGATAAAAGTAGGTAAATTTTTGGAAACTTTGCAAGATACAAATATTAGTATTGTTTAGGTACACTAACCATAAAATGTTTTTTTAAATCAATCAAGAAAACAATTTTGTTTACAAAAAGATACTAAAATAAATAATTTCTCAATCCTTAGCCACAGACGTGATCTTCACAGTTTCAGCTACTCATGGTCAACTAAAGCCCAACAATATTATATGGAACATTTCAGAAATAAATAATTCTCAAAATTTGAAATCTGTAGTATAGTAATTGCTAACATCATCCAGATTTGTCCAAGCAATGAAGTGAATTATTGTTTTGGCCAGAGCGTCCTCACAGTGAATGCCATTAGTTAGTTATCCAAACAAGGATTATCTCAATAACCAGATGACGTGTCATAGGACCACAGTACCTACATTCCAATGAGTCTTATTTTACTCAGTAATGGCCTGAAAACACAAGCTTAGTGATGTTGAAAACACAGCTATGCCAAGAGCAGCTGTAATATGCTTCTTTTAAGTGAAAATATGCAAAACGTCAATTTAATAAGGCAAGAAACATGAATGTTTAAGTTGCTATGATGTATGGTTAGAATCAGCCTTCTATTCATGAAAAATTGAAGCAAACGGAATATGAGTTAGTTTTACTGCCTCATTTCAAGTCTCAGTTGCAGTCACAGTTTATGATAAGTGCCTGTTATTCATCTCACTCCATTTCATCTCACAGACATAGAACCATCTTGCTACAGTGTGAGGAGGAGCTACACTACAGTGTGAGGAGGAGCTACACTACAGTGTGAGGAGGAGCTACACTACAGTGTGAGGAGGAGCTACACTACAGTGTGAGGAGGAGCTACACTACAGTGTGAGGAGGAGCTACACTACAGTGTGAGGAGGAGCTACACTACAGTGTGAGGAGGAGCTACACTACAGTGTGAGGAGGAGCTACACTACAGTGTGAGGAGGAGCTACACTACAGTGACATATTCTTATACCTAACATCTCCATTCAAGAAAAAACAACATTTTATCAGAGAAACAAATATGACATTTTATTTGTTTGGTTTTGTTTTTTGAGACAGGGTTTCTTTGTATATTCCTGGCTGTCCTAGAACTAGCTATATAGTGCAGACAGCCCTCAAACTCAGAAATTCACCTTGCTCTCTCCCTCTAAAGTGCTAGGATTAAAGACATTCACCACCGCTGCCTGGAGACATTTAAATTTTTATTGTAGTATACCTTTATAACCTGTCTATTTTTCTAGTTATTCATGCTTTACTTTAATAACTTATAAGTTAAAATCCATGATGTGTATGTATAAATTAAATACTATATGTAAGATTTAGTACTCTGTGTTTTTAGGTACACTCCACAGGTCTTAGTGTATGCATTCAAATGAATAAGAGAAGAATAGTAGTAATTAAAAACAAAAAATCTTTTCATTAAACACTATATATTATTGATGAAAGACAATCAAGAGACTCTAACAAAGGTTAAGATTATTTTTTATTATATTGTGAAAATCAGTATCAAACATCTATATTATCCAATCTGAGCTGCCTATTCCACAAAGTATCTTACTGAAATTTTAATGGAATTTTTTCATTAAAAATAGAAAAATTATATATATATATATATATATATATATATACATATATACATATATATATATATATATAAAATGCAAGATACCTAAGAGAAAAAGCATCACTGAGCAAAACCAAAACAAAGATGGAAACATCTTGGCACTTCATTTCAAAACTCAGCAAACCTGTAGAATAAAAATAGCTTGAACAATCAGACCCCTCTATGTGCAGTCCTTGGTTGGTGGTTGAGACCCTGGGAGCTCCGAGG
>NW_022196905.1:20536873-20548000 GCF_008632895.1 Mastomys coucha
GTGTGTGTGTGGTATGTCTGTCTGTCTTTGACTCTGTGGATTTGTATGTACATACCACATACATGTACATTTATATATTAGAAAGTATCGAGTCTTCCAATGGAGATTCTGCCACAAGGGATAAAACAGACAAACCTGCAGTGTACTATGCCAAGGAAAGTAAGACCAAAAGAGGATTGGAAATATGACCTGATGTCACTTACACCTGAAATATTAATAAGCTAAATTCACAGAACAAGGGAGTAGATTGACAGTGGCTGTAGGCAGGGCTCAGGAAGCCAAGAATCAATAAATTAAAATTACAATTAGGATGATTAACTTCTGTGAATCCAATGTTTAGCCTGATGAGAACAGTTAATGGTATTGCACGTGTTCTTAAAAATCACTAGTCAAGTATGATGTTACATGTGAACATTCTCAGGAGGTTGAGACAAGAGGATTGTAAGTTCTCAGCTAGCATGTGGTACATGGAACCTGTCTTTCAATAGAGAGAATAAATAAGAGAAGTAAGGGGGATGAAGAGGAGAACAAGAGTGAGAGAGGGAGAGGAGGAAAAACAAAGGAAATTGAAGAGTTATCTTAAATTCTCTGAGTACAAAACTGTGGTATACATGCTTATTTGATTTAATTAGTTTACAATGTACATATGGACCATGCCATGGTGCTGGAATTTTGTTGTTGTTTGTTGTTTTGTATGCTTTACATAAGCTAGAGTCATCTGGGCTAAGCGATTCTCAATTGAGATTAATGCCTCCATCAGATTGGCCTGCTGAGAATTTTTTTGATCAGTGATGAGTGTGGGAGGGACCAGCCTACTCTGTATAGTGCTATCCTGGAGGAAGTGTTCCTGAGTACTTAAAAAATAAAATCAGGTGCATAAGGCATAGAGAGCAATCTAGTAAGCACTGTTCCTTCATTGCTTCTGCTTCTGTTCCAGGGACCTCTCTTGAGTTTTTGCCCCAACTTTTCTTACTGCTTTTTTTTTTTAAGATTTATTTATTATTAAGTACACTGTAGCTGTCTTCAGACACACCAGAAGAGGGCATTAGATCTCATTGCAGGTGGTTGTGAGCCACCATGTGGTTGCTGAGATTTGAACTCAGGACCTTCTGTAGAGCAGTCGGTGCTCTTACCCACTGAGCCATCTCACTAGCCCCGTCCCAACTTTTCTTAATGACCAACTGGGATCCACACACAAGCCAAATAAACTTCTTCCTCTCCATTTTGTTTTTGGTCCTGGTTTATATCACAGCAATAGAATGCAAACCAGGAAAACCACAGACATATAAATCCTTGCTTGTCAATTATCATAGTAAGTCTGGAAAATAAAAGCGAGCAAGCAAACAAATAAGGCTTGCCTTGGTTTAAGTATCCTGGCTTCCTGCTCAGAATACATTCAGCAATTTGGCTTTATGCTTTCATAATTTACCAATTTTGAAAATATATATTGTTCAAGTGTTGTTTCAGTCCTTTTATCTTTTTATTCTATGATTTCAGTAATAATCTTACATCTCTTAAAACCATCATATAGACCTGAATATTTTACTTGGTTTTAATTCCCTCATTTTCTTGCATATCTGGGGAGTTTCAACTGACCTACCTTCAAGTCACTCCAGTCCACAGATGAACACATCAAAAGCATTTCAGCATTTCCCAATATCTCCTTCTAATGTTTCCTTTGCATTGTTATAGCTCAGCTTCCATCAGCCACGCATGTTTCCATGTTGTCTCTTATTTACCATGAGTCCTTGCCATGACAATTTTGTTTGTTTGTTTTATTTTTTGCCTATTTAATTTTAACAATACTATGTTGTATCTGACAGTGGTAACTTTTTCTATTCAGACATTTTTTTTCTGTATTTTTTTTTTAACCAAGCTTACAGTTTTTCCTCACTTGGTGTTCCAAATAGCAGGCACTAGGAAGAGGGATATATGTTTCACTCTGAACTACCTGTAAAACCCAGTTAATTTCAATTGTTTGTGGAAGCTATAATTTACAGAGGTCCTTTCTGATGTCTACCTACTGTGCATTTTTGATATTGTCTTTGTTTACTGTTTACCTAAAAGTTCCTTCTTAGGATGTCAGGCTTGGTGGAATATGGGATTATGATATTAGACATCTTGGCAGCCTGCATTTAAAAGAATTGTATAGAAATATTAGTTATTTCTTAATTGATGGCTATAGGAACTTTCAGTAAGATTGATAAGAAACATCAAATTTTTTTGTATATTGCAAGGAAAGTAATGTGACCCTAAGCACACTAATCTCCTAGGTTCCACCGTCTCCGTGTGGGATGAAGGCACAGACAGCAGCACACAAATATCCTAGGTTCCACCGTCTCCATGTGGGATGAAGGCACAGACAGCAGATGTATAACATTTCATTTCAGATGTTCAATGGCCAGCACAACAAAATTATCTTTGCTTGTGTTCCATGAGCCCTCTTCTCAACATGTTCATCTTGGCCCCTGGTTATCTTTGGCCTGACTAATTTTCAAATTTATCATTTCTTATTTCTGTGGTATAAAGTTTTGACATGGTTTAAGCAAGAATCATGTTGAGTTGGTTTAGCAAGATTGGTTTGCTGATTGTAAAGATCCAATCCTCAATTTACCTTGCTGTATTTAGAGTTGAGAATGATTCACTTTGCTCTATTATCAATCTCAAATGACACTTTGATGCTATCTTAACAAGAGTCAGAATAATTTTTCTTCAAGGGAATTTAAGCAATAACCCCAACTTTTCCCAGTATAATCATCCCTCAATTTCTGGCAGAAATTACTCCAGGACTCTAGCAGTTATGGAAGTCCTCAAATATTCAAATCTCTTTTTAATATCATCATTATTATTACTTTTTTTACAGTCCAGCTGTTGCCCAGCTGGACTTCCAGTACCCCCCCCCACAGTTCCTCATCCCATTTCTCCTCCCCCTGTCTCCAAGAGGAAGGTTGCCCCCATTCCCCCACCAGGCCTCTCAACTCTCAATTCTCCTGAGGGTTAGAATTATCTTCTCCCGCTGAGACAAGACCAGACAGTCCTCTGATATATATGTGTCATGGGCCTTGGACCACCTCATATATATTACTTGGCTGGTGGCTCAGTGTTTGAGAGATCTCAAGGGTCCAAATAGGTTGAGACTGCTTGTTTTCCTATGGAATCACTCTCCTTCTCAGCTTCTTCCAGCCTTTCCATAACTCAAACAAATAGGTCTCCAAATTCAGTCCAATGGTTGGGTGTAAGTGTCTGCATTTGTCTCAGTCAGCTGCTTTTGTTGGGCTTCACAGAGCACCACCATACTAGGCTCCTGTCTGTGAGCACACCATAGCATCAGTAATAGTGTCAGGCCTTGGAGCCTCCTCTTGAGATAGACCTTAACTTGATCCGGTCACTGGGCCTCCTTTCCCTCAGTCTCTTCTCCATTTTTGTCCCTGCAGATCTTTTAGATAGGAACAATTCTGGGTCAGAATTTTTGACTGTGGGATCACAACCCTATTACTCCACTTGATGCCCTATCTTTCTACTGGATGTAGACAATCTCCATCTCCTCATTGTTGGCAATTTCATCTAAGGTCCCTCCCTTTGAGCCCTGAGAGTCTCCCACCTCTCAAGTCTCTGGCACTCTCTAGAGTGTCCCCCTCCACCTTCCACCCCCTAGCTTGCATATTTCCATTCATTCTGCTGGCCCTAAGGGCTTCTCTCCTGTCTATACCTCCTTCTCCCTTATATTTGATCATGTCCTACAAATCTTATCTGCAAATTATCAGTATTGGCACAATTTCTACAGACATTTTCCTTCTATATTTTATCTCTAGGTCACTTATACTTATGTTGTCATATACATGTTATACAAATATTTGGTATCCTGTGTGAAAGTAGAATGACAACAAAGGGGTTTGTGTTAGGTATAGGCACAGTTTTTTTTTTTATGTGCAATTATGTGAATGTTCATCTGTGGAGCCCATACATATGGAAGGATGACTATGTGTGTCATACAATCATTAGTGCTTTGCCTTTCTGCCACATTTATTTATGTCCTATTTGGTGATGTGAGGGATATTGCATAGAAAGCACATTTCTGCAGCCCAGATTGTCCTGTTATGCTCTTCCAGAAGAGGAAACTCATGGGGACTATGAAGCTGGAGGGAGATTTCTTATTTCTTTGCCATTCTCATTGAATCACTGTGGTGAGCCATCTGTACTCCTTTGACTATTGATTTCACAAACACCAAGGCAATAAACCCAGGTAGCCTCTTCTGGCCTCTGAAGCTGCAGCTCTGGCTCAGCTACTCTTCCTTCCCACAGAACTGAGTTTTCTGTGCACACACCTGTTTGCTGAGTAATTTTACCTAGCTTTAGGAGAGAGAGTAGTTTTCATATTTGCTTCCTTACTGCCAACTCAGGGTTTCATTCTTTTTACATTTAATAGTTAATATATTTATACCAAATGTGTCTCAATATTAAATTCTACGTGTTCATGAAACTCCCAAATGTTTACTTCCTTCTGACTGATAGACCAATGAAGTGATGAACTTAAGTACATGCAATAATTAAATCTCTGTAGAATTCAAAGCAGAATTAATCATAGACCAACAAGAAGTACATTGGTTTATATGAAATGCAATGTTAATACCTCGAAATGTTGCTCTCATTATTAACAACAATAATAAAAGGCTTATTACATAGAACAAACATTTTATTTGCATTATATTTGATATTTATGTATGTGCAGGTGCAAATCTCTCATACATGTGGGTCCAGAGGTTTTCTGTAGAGGTTACAAGCCAGCTTGTGGTAATTGGTTCTCTCCTTCAAACATGTAGATTCTAAGGTAAAATTCAAGTCATTAGGCTTGCAGGAAGGGCTGTTATCCACTGAGCCAACCCACCAGATTCTAAAAATATCTAGAAAATCTAGCAGTATTAACATTGGGTACTATATAATCAATGTTTTAAATAATTAAGATAAACAATAGCTTACTAACATGCATTCTGACTCATAGCTTGTGGCTAAAAATTGATACACATCCCCTAGATAAGAAATTTGCCACAGATATAAAAATCTACAAAAGTGACAAAGGCTGTCTTCTGACTCTTGGGGTTTACCTCTGGAGTACTCTGCAAGCAAGAATAGAAATGAGAAATGAAAAAAAAAACACACATGAGATAGAGTAACTATTCTATATTATGTGTACTATTCTGTTAATTGAAATAAGGCAAAGTTTTAGTAATAAGATAGTATTATATTTATTCCCAGCAAATTATGCTTTAATTGACCTGCTAAAATATTATGTAGCCATGAATGGTATTAAGAGCACATAGCATTAGCAGGAAGAAAATACTTATATTAATACAAATAACCAAAGGAAAATAAAAATTTTAGCTACATAATGACTATAAATAAGTAAAACTTTCATATGAATATAGGAAAAGGGATGAGTGGGACTGCAGAAAAATAGCAATAGTGGGAGGCTTTGTGTATGAATCTGAAATATAATCTATAAGCACTTAGTAACAATATATTAAGACTAGGAAGTCAGTAGTCTTCACTTTACCATCTAACATATTATTACTTTATTATGCAATTATAATCATAAAAATAAAACATTAAAATTTATGCTTTTATTAAAACTTAAGGTTATACATTTTTCTCAAAATAACTGCTATGGCTAATTTAATTCAAGTAATACAGCTTGGGAATAGAAAGGCATGGCAGAAACACCGAGCTAGCCTGGAGTGTCATAGAAAAGAGGTGTTTGAAAAGAAAAACATTCTACCAGGGGTTAGGAAATGAATGGCAGTTTCCAGCAATGTAGTTATTGGGAAGTTCAGCCCCAGTGTTCAGCCAATAAGAGTTTTGAACAATTGCATATTCACTCCAAATAATGCTAGTTCATTGTCAACAAATTACATAGTTTCCTGGGCTTTGTTTGTTCCACATGTCTAAATGATAAACTTAGTAATAACTGGATCTGCAGTGCAAGTCAGTAAGTACTGGAGGGTGTTTCCTGCTGGAGCATAGCAAAGCTATGCCTGCATAGGAAACTTTACATGGCACATAAAAGAATGATATACATTTGCAGTCTGGCTTCTTTAATATCAATGTCACTATGTTTTGGATATAGTTTTATATATGTTTATATCTACCTAGCTGTAAAATGAATAGCTCTCTAATGCAGTTTTCACAAAGCCATTTTTCTTTACATTGTGTCTAGACCTAGTGTAGTTTTCATAGATTATTAAATAAATTACCTCATCTACACAATTCACTGAGAATATTTAATATTAATATTGAACATTGAATGACCGCATCCTTTATCAAAACTCTTTTAGCTAAAGAATTTGAAAAATAACAAAGGTAGAACACATGTACTCACATGCACACACAGAGACACATACACACTCACTCTAGGGCTTTAAGTATTTCATTAAAATGCACCAATTTTTATCCCTGGTTTGTCTCACAGAAGCAGTAGTGGGATATAGTGGCAGCTGCATTACAAAATTGAGTTACTTTTGCTGTGTGGGAATGAACATGTCTTGCCTTCGGCCATAGTGATCTCTTTCTCGGCCATATGAGGTGCCATGCTCAGTAGGGTGACAGACAGGGG
This sequence comes from Mastomys coucha, assembly GCF_008632895.1. Classification (NCBI taxonomy): domain Eukaryota; kingdom Metazoa; phylum Chordata; class Mammalia; order Rodentia; family Muridae; genus Mastomys; species Mastomys coucha. Next base: position 20,543,481 of record NW_022196905.1, read on the forward strand.
CACTTATGACAGTCACTTCACTGCAAGGCTTCTCAGAGTTGCTTCAGCCTTTTATTTTTGTGTTTAATTTCTTCTCTGCAAGTTTAGGTATCTAACCTGATCCTGACTCATGCTAGAGAAGCACTTTCTCTTTGGCCCACCTCCGCAGACCTTATTTCTTCTCACATCAATGCTCTTTGATTAATAATGTCCACTGCTGGACAGGATGGTAAGAGAATCATAGCTGACCCATAGTTGATGACTGCATAGCAGTACATTCTAATGAAAGTAGGAAGTGGAAACCATGGTAACATGTCTAGAAATTTAAATAAATGATGATGTCGTCATCCATCCAAATGCTTTTAAGAAAAACATGAAAACACACTAATGAGGCATTGTGGAGCAAAAATATTTGAAATTCTGCCAAGTACATGACCTGTATTTATGAAAAAGTCATAACTGAAATAATTTTTACAATGGATGTAAGTAAAATTTCATGTATAATAATTGAATTGAGTATGACAGAATAGGAACCTAAAATAGAGCTATTTTAACTCATTCTTTGTTTAAAATATTTTTAATAATAAGCAAATAGCAACATGTACTTCACTGGTTTATGAATTGCAATTCTACCTTTTATGACCATGACTATGACTAATCAACCCCCCCCCCACAAACACACCATATACACAAGAAACACTTTCAATTTGAAAGGTTTTGCTAAGATAAATAATCCCTGCCCTTCAAATCTACTTTGTAAAAGGGGGTCTGGATAAAGAACTGTTACCCAGAAGGGAACATGGTGATAAAGCAAGCAGTGCTAAAGCTAAGAACCAAAGCCATATGCAGCGCTGATCTCACTCATATGAGAAGACCCATGCCCACTGGCAAAACTACAAGGTCCTCATGCCATTGTGGCATCAACTAGAAGTCCTTAGAGGCCAAGTTACCTGAAAATTCTGCTATTTTGCAGTGTTTTCAAATAGTTTTGAAAACTCCCTAAGCAAATGATTCCTATGTCTATTCAAAATAGAAATGACCCAGAGTCTATGAATCACTTGCTGTGGCTGCATCTGAAACAAATGTAAAGACAAAAACAAATTATTATTATATATTTTAGTAATTCTGTTTGTGTTATATATAATTACAAATAGTTGTATATAAAAATCTGAATTTTTATGACTTTTTAAAAGAAAGTATATGCCTTATAGCTTAATTTTTTTTCATTTTTTATAAAATGTTTATCTATGTACTTTAAGAGGACAAATAAAGAACAAATTTAGAGGTGTTTTCCATTTGTTTTATACCCAGCATCTTCCGTGCTCTTAACTATCTCCCCCACTGGAAGGCCTCTGATGCCTTCAGGCCAGTCTTATAATAATGGGCTCTGAGAGTCCTGGCCCCAAAGCTCTTAGAGTCATAGTCCATATCCATTGCCTATGCACAGCTTCCCTAACGATAACAAATGCCCTTGAAGCCTTTCTTTCCTGAAAGTAATCCAAGGAACATTAAACACCCATCATTAGGGAACTCTCTTCCTATGTTAAGTATTTGAATTTGAACATATAAAAGACTCCATGTTTCAGCCTTCATAGCTGAATGGAGGAAACAAAGAGCATCCAGTAACATTATCTTGGCTCTTCTCATCATCAAATGAAATATTCATATGCCCATACATTTGGACTTTATATAGCTTTTGAAACTTTTTTACACTAAAACATAACTTGCAATATTTTAAAAACATATACACACATATAAATTGGACCAAGCATCTAAATAATCTGCCCAGATTCTGTAATAGTCACGGCTAATCTTTGAATCCACTGTGATGAATTTAAGACTCCATTTTTCCCCAAAGGTTTGGGATATATTCGGATATATTCAATTTATATGTGCAACTAACCAGTCCTTATGCCCTTTCAGACACAAAGTGACCAGCATTTCAAGCTCATTATGTCTCGGATAGAATTTCTAATAGTATTCCTAACCCCACTACCATAGTCTGTTCAAACCAACCAATTGTCGTGACTGATTTCTGAAAGTCTACGTCCTAAGCATTAGTAGCAGCCTTGTGTTCTCTCTCTCTCTCTCTCTCTCTCTCTCTCTCTCTCTCTCTCTCTCTCTCTCTCTCTCTCTCTCTCTCTCTCTCTTTCTCTGATACACTCAAAGAATATAGCAAGAAAATTTAACCCCTTAATCTTGCAACTACATGTCCCTTGGGTGCATGCACATCTCTCTGTAACTATTTGCATTTCTTAGAATTCTCTAATGATAACCAAGAACACATGTTTATATGGTACGGAGAGGAAGAAAGGGAGGAGGAGGAAGAGGAGGAGGAGGAGGAGAGGGTAGAGCATTTGACAGAGGACTTCATTCACAGGATTATGGTGCTGGTATACACAAAATCTGCAGTATGAGCGGTGGGATGCAAACCCTATAAAACTTAGTCATTTTGACTGCTCATTAGAAAGATTTCTCCCCTACCTACTGGGCTTTCAGCATCTTTTGGTTAACATCTTGCCCTTGTTACACTAGGTGCTCCATTTATAAAAGATCATCAACTTGACTCAGGGTTTACTGATGTAAATGTTGACTTCATTTAAAAATAACTTTGCAAAAATATCTACACTGATTTTTTTTTTAAAATTCCTAAATAGGTGTTCAGCTAATTATATACATACAATTATATACATACAATTTGTGCATTAACCAATTCTAGCCCTAATTCAGAATATCATCCCTCATCTGTATCCTTCTGTCAAGCTCACTGTGCATAGAACTCTCAAGTGGATAGGGAATTTAGAACTTCCCTTAGATTCATAATAACAATGAAGACATTTTTATTAGAGTCAAACCTGATATACTTTCCTAAGTCTACAAAGCCATCCAGTAAGGCCTCATCAAGTGTCATCTCCCATCACTTTGTGGCTTAATCACAGGTAAATACCTTGTTATCCTATCTGCTTCCAATACTACTGGAACCCGTGTGTCTACCTCCACTTGTTTCTTTCCAGGGTTACCAGGAGTTGGCCTGTTATGCCTAAGCTCAACTGTAACTCTTAAGACTCTCTTTGGGTGCTGATTTTCCTGCCAGTTTCCTTTCTGAGTCCCTGAGTTGGAAATGCTCTGCAAGGGCAGATTTATAAGCACGATTTGAGGAGCACAACATAGTTCAGTAAGCCCTTGTTAGATGGGCAGATCACGCACACGCTCCCATATCTGCTTTGTTGTTACTGTACTTTGCATGATAGGAAACAGTTAACTTTGTACACTCTCTCTTTGCAGCTTTCCCAAAGCAGTAGTTTTTCATACACTCCTGACAGTGTTATGGAAGGGGAGTCTGATGGCCAGGAGTAAGTTAGGTACTGAATAGGTACTTGAAACGTGGAAACCTATCAGTCAAAGTATGCTGGAGGCTCCTCTTGATTCCAGAAAATGAAAAGTTTATGAGCATTCTGTCTTAGAATCTTTAAAGACCTTGGGGTATTTTTTTGAATTACAGTTTTAAAAGAGCAGAGCCATTTTAACTCCCTCATTAAGTCAGAAATGTTGCAAACATAACTGTGTAACCTGTAGCCTCCATATTGATTAAAAGATGACTGCAGACCTTATTTGTAGCAACCTAAACTACAGACTTTTAACTTCTGCCAGTTATGCAGAAAACTTTCCTTTGCCACAGGGGATAACAAATACTACTGGGCTTGGAAATGGGGGGATGACATCATAAAATCAAAGAGGTGAATCAAAAGGTTTTATTATAGCATAGAGGTATAACAACTGTTAAACAAAAATAACAGGACAATTATGAACTCTTTGTGGAAACCATGGATAGATTTTCCTTTCACCTGTGAAATGCAATCTATTTAAGAGACATCTGCTTAATTTTCACACCCGTACCACAAAGTAAGATTGTGTTGAAAACGGTTTTGACATGCTTCATTTTATTCTTACAGTCTTGTGAAAATATTATTAACATCTTTCTGGAGTATAATTATGTGAAAATGAAAGATGGTTTCAAGTTTTAGGCTTTTGGTTTTCTTTTAAATGAGTAATTATAGATCTGAAATAAATATAAGTGTTCATGCATCCAATTAACAAGAAAGTATGTTGTGAAGACCAGAGAGACTACTTATGATGTATATACAAGCTGGGGCTGGAAGGCATATACAAAACAAGTGGCACTTTTTCAGAGACACATAAGCAAGCATGACCTGAATTACCCAAGGCAAAGAATCACACTTTGGATCAACAGGAAAACTAATGTCTCTGAGCCTCATGGGAAAAATGAAAGATGATGTTTGTCTCCTGTTGTCTATTTTGTCCCTTGTACTTGCTACATATATTTGTGGTGTGCCATAAAATTCTAGAAATTTTAGTAGACACTGCAAATGTATAAGGGTGAAATTTGGTGACTATTTAACACAACTTGAAGTTAGGGAATCAGGTGGGCAAGTAAACATATAATTTAAACTGGCACTTTAGGTGATGGTAGACCGGATGATTTGTATCAACTGTTCTACTGACAGCCTACAAAAAAAAAA
>NW_022196905.1:20548010-20594148 GCF_008632895.1 Mastomys coucha
AAAAAAAAAAAAACTTAGAAATTTTACGAGGCTAGGGAAACAGCTCAGTGATGCAGTTCTTGCCTATCATGTGGGAGGCCTCGGGGCTATTCCTCAGAATTGAAAAAAAAATAAATTATTGAAGTAATAAAAAGTAATAAAAAGATTCAAGAAAAATTTCTGCTAGACTCTAAAACCGGCATCTAGTTCCACAGGCCACAGGGATTTCTGGGTAGTCAAAAAGCTAAATCATAAGATCACAACCTTGAACATTAAAGAGAAAATCTTGAAGTAGTTCAGGAGCCCCAGTCAGTCTTATGACTCTTCCATCTACAATGTTGGAACCACAAGAACAGACCCTCTCTAGAAAGGCAACTTCTAATAAGCTCACTCATTGAAATTACCCGTGGGGACACTAGCTTGCGATTTTTTCCAAGTACTCAAAAAAGAAAAGCAAGTCCCTTAAGAAAAAAATGCAGCATCATTCTAGCCAACATCATTTAAAAGTCATAGCTACAATTTTTGAGATGGCAAATGTATAAGTCAGTACAAGAGAGCATCTACAGACCTAACACGGCAGAACTTTGGTGGTACCAGGACTCTGAAAGGGCTTGAAAGTTTAACAAACTGAGTGGTTGATAGCTGTTTTTATATTCAGCAGGGAAGCCAAATTACAAAGAAACCTTCATCTTTTGAAAGTAGGAGGCCATTGGGGGAGAGAGGAAAAGAGAGAGGCAGATGCATAGAACCACCGTTTACAGAGCAGAAACTTGTGAGCAGAATTATCTCTGGCTATTGAGTAAGAAGACCAGGACTGTAATTGGTAAATGATTGCTGGATCATTTGTGGATCATTTTGAGAAATCACTCTGGCATCATTCAGTTGAAAAAAAAACCCACATATTTATGAATTTTACCCCTCTAGACCTAGCTGTTTCTCACACTAAGTACTGCAGAAAACTCACTGTGTGCTATTAGCAAGGAGAGCTTGAGAAGCCTTTGAGAAGTACCTCAGAGAGCACTGCTCATCTTTGTGAGGTCAGTTTCAGGTAAGCCAGGTTGGAAGTGACCTGAGATTTCACAAACACCTAGCTGACCCAGAGGAAGGCAATACCCCACTCTAGATCTCTGCTCATCCAATCCCAGGTGGGGCTGATTCCAGTAAAGCACTGAAAGCCAGGCAAATTCAAAACCAGAGGTCAAAGGACAGCAAAACAGTCCAATCTGATCTACCCTCTTTACCCAGGACCTTATCACTAGATAGAGAGACCTGACTGCAGGATTCTTTTTCTCCAGCACAGTACAGCACATTTGCTTTCCAACAAAACACTGGAAAAACTAAAATGAAAGGAAGAAAAAAAACAAGAGTTGTCTGAGCTGGAGTCACATTTATTTTCTGAAGATAAAATATAATATGCCAAATGGATCTTAGCTATTCTCAGAGATTAATGGGGTTGTGATCTTCCTAGCTCAGTGTTTACCTTTGATTTTGGGGGAAATTCTCATCCCTGTTGCAGAAGCTGTGCATCTTCTCTCTCTCAACATCTATAGATGCTATGATTATGCATCTTCTGTCTTCTATCATTTACAAGTTTTACACTGTTCTTGGACCTTCAGATCTTTTAAGTTTATTACTTTGAGTATGTTTTTTAAATTTTACAAGATTCTATTGCTATGTTCTCAAGCTCAGAAAGTCTTTCTCCAGGCTTCCTTCCTTCCTTCCTTCCTTCTTTCCTTTCTTTCTTTCTTTCTTTCTTTCTTTCTTTCTTTCTTTCTTTCTTTCTTTCTTTCTTTCTTTCTTTCTTCCTTCCTTCCTTTCTCCCTTTCATTCTTCCTTTTTCTTTCCTTTTTCTTTCTTTCTTTTGTAGACATTTTTTATGTTGCTCTTACAATATTAAATTCCAGCAATTCTGTTTATTTCTTGGGATTTTTAAAATCTTTTTGCTTAGACTGAAGAAAAGGCCACCCAGAGACTTCACTACCTGGGGATTCATTCCATATATACACACCAAACCCAGACAGACACTTTTGTGGATACCAAGAAGTGCTTGCTGACAGGAGCCTGATATAACTATCTCCTGAGAGGCTGAGAGCCTAACAAATACAGAGGCAGATGCTCATAGCCAACCATTGGACTGAGCACAGGGTTCCCAATGGAAGAGTTAGAGAAAGAATTGAAGGAGCTGAAGGGATTTGCAACCTCATAGGAAGAACAACAATATCAACCAACCAGATCCCCCAGAGCTCCCAGGGACCAAACCATCAACCAAAGAGTACACATGGAGCAATCCATGGCTCCAGCTGCATAAGTAGCAGAGGATGGCCTTGTGGGGCATCAATGGGAGGAGAGGGCCTTGGTCCTGTGAAGGCTAGATGTCCCAGTGTACAGGAATGCCAGGGCAGGGAGATGGGAGTGGGTGGGTAGGGGAGCACCCTCATAGAAGGAGGGGGAGGGGGGATGGAATAGGGGTTTCTGGAGGGGAAACCAGGAAAGGGGACAAAATTTGAAATGTAAATAAATAAAATATCCAACAAAATAATCCCTCTGCTTACATTATGAATCCATTCTTCAATGTTGACTGCTTGTCCCATTAAATTCTTTGGCATATAAATAAGCCTTTCTTTATTTCAAAAGTTTTTCTTCCATATATTTTGATCACATTCTTTCTCCACCCCTCAGTTCCTTCCAGATCTTTCTCACCTCTCTGCTCATCCAATTTCATGTTCCTTCCCTTGTTTGATCTTTCAAAAATTGGGGAAAACAGAAAACAAAACAAAAACAAAACAAACAAAAGCACAAAGCAAAATAAAAACCCTGCCAAAAAAAAATACCTCCACAAATATGAAGTCCATTTTATGTTGGCCAGTTATTTTTAGGCAGGAGGTCTGCCTTGAGTGAAGTTAATATACACAGTGACACTGCATTGGATAAAATTAATTTTCACTTTTGAAGTAAGTATCAATTGCAAACAGCTTCTTGGTTAAGGGTTACACTTTGTGTCCACTTCCGATTCTTGGTGCTGGGATGATTTTTACTGGATTGAACCTGTGAATATTTTGTGCAGTCTGCCAAAGTCACTCTAAATAAATATGTATATTGATCCTGTTATATCTGGAAGACAGTGTTCCATTGGAATCTACCTCTTATGACTAGTATAATCTTTCTGCCCAGCCTTCTACATAGATACCTGAGCCTTAAGAAAAGGAGTTTGAAGAAGACATCCCATTTTGGGCTGAGTGTTCCAAAGTCCCTCACTGCCTGTACATTGTCCATTTATAGATGTCTTTGTTATTTACTGTGTACTAAAGGAGGAAGCATAGCTTTATGCTCTAATCTATAGGTATAACAGTATGTTACTAGGACTCATTTTATTGCTATGTGCCTTTAACAGAATACGTAGTAATAGGTTTTTCTCTAGGTCCATGATCTATCTAATCTCATGTGTGGATATCATCACAGAGAGTGTGCTTTAAATCCAATCACAGAGTTGTTGGTTACTATTACCATAACATTTGTGCAACTAATGCATGAGTATATCTGACAGGCAGGTCATCATTGTATATTGCAGGATTTCTGGATAGATTAAAGTGATGAATAAACAAAAAGGAAATGAAAAAAGGTGAAGTGAATACAAATTCTAAATATAATTAGGTGTCTTTTCAGTTTATATAAAACTTTTACCTTTTACTAAGTCATTTTTTAATGCAATCCTAATTCCAGTATCCCCTCCATAGGCATGGCCTGAGTCTTTCCTACTCCATTCTTTCTAGGTCACAGTTTATATATGAATTTCAAGTCAAGATAATCACTTTCCCTCTGTCCCTTAAATCCATTTCTTTGGTTCTTTTCTCTTTTCCTTGGTCACTTTTCTCTGAACTCAGTCTCTTACAGCAATACTCCTTCATGGACTTTGTATCAGTTTTTGGCTATATGATCCTGCCCTGTTTGAATTTCTGTTCTAACTTCCTTCACTCCTGATTGGGGATGGATATCATAAATGTAATTGTGGACTGGAGAGATCCTTAGCAGTTTCAAGCACTAGCTATTCTTTGAGAGGACTGAGGTTCAATTCCCAGCAACCACATAGTGGTTTACAACCATTATAATGAGATATGATATCCTCTTCTGGCATTCAGGTATACATCCAGACAGGGCACTCATATACATAAAACAAATGAATAAATAAATCTTTTCTTAAAAACTAATTGTTTAGTTGAATTCATAAAACACTTTAGAAAAAGAAAATTCCAACTGCTGACCTAGAATGTTCCCATTTTCCCACTTTTGTATTTAAAATAAAACATAATACTTTCTGGTTCTTGGACCTCCCAGGTGTGACAGGATAACATGGATCATCATGAACCCAAGGCAACACAACAACATTTAATTGTCTTAAATCCTACCTTTAAGATGCTTTGAGATTTTATTCATTTTATGTGTGTAGATGTTTGTCTACATGTATGTATTGCATACTATGGATGCAGTGTTCATGAAGGTCAGAAGAATTCATCAGATCCTCTAGGTCTGGAGTTACAGATGATTGTGAGCCTCCATGTGGGTACTAGGTATTGAATCCAGGTCTTGAGGAAGAACAGCCTGTACTTTAACCATTAGACTATCTCTCCAGCCCCTTGTATAATATCTCTAGTAAAACTCCAAAGCTGGAATGCACTGATATGCTTCATTGTCTTTTAGGAAAGGAAAAACACTGGTAATTGGAAGCACATGTGTCATGAGCAAGGTCTGTTTTGCGCTATGATTCCTTCTTGCTTTGCTCACACCTTATACAAAAACCTAAAATATTGAGGATAACACTTATCAGAAGATATGAATTTCGAAAATTTAATAACACTCTTCTAAAGTTAAGACTATATGCTATTCATGCCCAGATTATAGTATACGCAAAGCCAGGATGATAAATTATTTTTAAATCTATCCCCAGCTTCACTTAAAAATACTTCTGAGAATTGTTTCTGAGCTGATGCTACTAAAATTATGGTCTAGAGATCACAATCTGCCAAGTATGTGTTACTTTTAGAGTGCACACCTAGACTGTTGTTGAAGTGCAAATAAACTCTACCTCAAATTAATTGGAAAATCTTACCTTATTAGTAAAACACCTACATTTGATCACAAACCATCCTGTTCTGCCATTGTGACAAATTCAAGAATCAACCTACAACTCAAGAGCTGAAGATGCTTCTGCTGATTACATCCTCATACCAGCACCGACATAAGTACTGTCAGTTACCAATATTTCTTGAATTTACTTATTTAGCAAAGTGTTTTATTCGTAGCTCAACATAGAACACTAATGTAGGGCATGCTGTTCCTTGGTGAATGCATTCATATTGTGTGAGAATGAGATTCTCAAAACAAATTGACTCTGCATGAAGCCCAAGTAATGAAGTCAGTTCTGGGCTACTTTTCTAGAACTATACGAATTGGTTTGTGGATCATGAACCTGCAGCGTCACACTACCAGTTGAGCTTGTAAAATAGGAAATTCTTTAAGTTCATCCCATATTTATTTATTAAATAAGAAATTCTGAAACTGCTGAACAATCCTGGGATTATTATGTATGTCAAAAATTTTAGAGTCACTTCTCTAAGCATTCAGAGACTATCCAACACTTCCATCTCTGCTCATATAATTAGTTTCAATTGCCATTTTTTAAATTAATGAATTTTCTATATTCACATCCTCATGTGATATTTTAGGATTTAAGTTTTCTAAATAGCAATTCAACAAAATAAACCTCAAATGAAATCTTAACATATTCATAATACAGAACAGGAATGAAATTTCAAAAAACATGTGGTCCTAGACTTTTAGGCAGAAAAGGCAGATTCATACACTCTGATACCTCAGAGGAAGCAGCCATGACAGCATAATTAAATCATGATCATAGATATAAATTCATTTATAAGTGGAGAAGAAAACATGTTTATTTCTTTCTGCAAAATCTGCTAGAAACCGTAGCTTTAATGGAGAAGTGATATAATTCTGAGAACAGAGGTACAATGGAGCAGAAGACAGGATATTTAAAAAAGACCTTATATTGGGGAACATACTTGGAGGAAAATCAAGGAGTGCTCTGGACAAGGAGCCTGGCATTTTGTGATCACAGTTCTGGGGCGATGACAGAGAACATTTTAAAATTAAAAATTTGAAAGTTCAATTTAAACAACATAATAGTATATTGTAGTATGGATTTTATTTACAGCATAGGGGAGGGTTGTCTAGTTATCACATAGAGAAAAGGATTATTGAAAGCGGTAACAGAAGGTAATGAGAGTGACAGTATGAAGGGGATGTAATGGCAGATGGCAGGTAAGCTGATTTGGACCTCCTTATTAGACATATTACCACTGACACAGAAAATGATAGGATAACAAGATTTAACAGATGATACATATATTACGAAAAAGGTGAGGTCAAGAAAGAAACTACTGGCTGATTCCTAAAGAGTAGAGAGTACATGGGGTAAATTGAGGATGAATGAGATTGTGAAGCAACTATAATGATTTATTCTGTATATCTAGTGCAGCAACACTTAGTGTTATCCACACCAAGTAGTAATGCACAATTTACTTCCTATGAATTTTTAAAGTTCCTTAGCTATCTCAATGTGTGCCAGTAGTGGGAAGATTAAATGGCAAGTTGGATACTATAGATAGATCTGTATTTCAGAGTTATATTCATAGATATATAGATGCTAGCCATGGTGTCACTGAGACATTGTAGAAAATACATTGACAAGGGGAAAAGTGAATAGAGAAAGAAAGAAATTCATAGAAAACATCTACTTAGAAGTTCTAGGGAGGAAGAGTATTAATGAACCAGTGTGAGAGAGTAGCAGCCCAGAAAGTCCCTTCAAATTTTATCTATCTGTCTATCTGTCTATCTGTGTCTGTCTGTCTTTCCTGATACAGACCTTATAAGTCCTATGATTATAGGTATAAACCACCATGACTAGTGAATCAGAACTGTTTGGAATTACTAATCTCTGCAGAGGAGAGAAACTAAGGCTTAGAATGTATATATGAGTATATATATATATATATGTATGATTGAGATATATAGATATAGATATAGATCATGAGAAATTGCCTTATTTTCTTTTTCCCTTTTCTGATAAGCTGTTGTTCAAAAGCAACTTGGCAAAAAAAAAAAAAAAAAAAAAAAAGAGTTTCTTGATCTTATAGGTCACACTTTATCATCTATGGAAGTCAGGGCAGGAACTTAAATCAGGGGCCTGGGGGCAGACATTGAAATAAGGAGCATGGAGGAACCTGCTTATTGTCATTTCCCCCTTTTTTCTTACTTAGCATTCTTTCCTTTTTTAATTTAATTTTACATTTTTACTTATTCACTTTACATTCCTGGTCACTCCCACAATCCTTCTCCATCCCCCAACCTCCATCCCCCATTCCTTTCTCCTCAGAGTGGGTGCCCCCCACCAGGTATTTCCACACCCTGGCACTTCAAGGAGCTTCCTCTACCATTGAGGTCAGACAAAATAACCCAGCTAGAAAAACATATCCCACTTACAGGCAACAGCTTTTGAGATAGCCACTGCTCCAGTTGTTCAGAGTGCACATAAAGACCAAGCTGCACATCTGCTATATTTGTGCAAGGAATCCTAGGTATAGCCATGGTACATATTCTTTGGTTGATGGTTTAGACTCTGAGAGCCCTAAGAGTCCAGGTGAGTTGCCTCTTGTTGATCTTCCTATGAAGTTCCTATTCTCCTTTGGGGCCTGAAATCCTTCCTCATATTCTTTTGTAAGAGTCCCCAAACTTCATCCACTGTTTGGCTGTGGATTTATTTCCCCTTTCCTAGGTTATGCCTCATTTTGGAGATGCCTCCCACCCCCTCACACCTATCAGTTGCAGATTTCCATTCATTTTCATAGCCATCTACCCATCTTTCCTGTCCTTCCCCATACCTGATCTTGAATTGCACATTCCCCTCCCCACTACCCCTCCCTCCCAGACCTCTCCCTCCATCTGCCTCTTATGACTATTTCATTCCCCCTTCTAAGTGAGATTCAAGCTTCTTTGCTTGGGCCTTCCTTCTTGTTTAGCTTCTTTGGGTTTGTAGAATGTACATGGTACCTGTTTTTTATGGCTAATATCCACTTATAAATGAGTACATACCATGGATGTCCTTTTCAGACTGGGTTACCTCACTCAATATGATATTCTCAAGTTTCAGCAATTTGCCTACAAAAGTCATGATGCCCTTATTTTTTAAAGCTGAGTAGTATTCCATCGCGTAGATGTACCACATTTTCTTTATCCATTCTTTAGTTGGGAGACATCTAGGTTGTTTACAGTTTCTGGCTATTACAAATATAACTGCTATGAACATAGTTCAGCAGCACTCTGTGGAATGTTGGAGTGTCTTTTGGGTATATGTCTAGTAATAGAATAGCTGAATTTTGAGGCAAAACTATTTCTACTTTTCTGAGAAAACACCAAATTGATTTACAAAGTGGTTGTGCAAGATTGTACTCCAACCAACAATGAAGAAGTGTTTCCCCTTGCTCCACACCCTCACCAGCACATAGTAGCTTTTGAGGATTTTTTTATTTTGGCCATTCTGATGAATGTAAGATGGAACCTCAAAAAATGGTTTGATTTGCATTTCTCTGATATCTAAAGACTTTGAAGATTTAAGTTCTTCTAGACCATGTGAGATTCCTCTGATGAGAATTTTCTGTTTAGTTCTGTACCCCATTTTTTTAATTGGGTGATTTGGGTTATTGGTGTTTAACTTCTAGAGTTCCTGGTAAATTCTGCATATTAGTCCTGTGTTCAATCTGTAAGCTACCAATTTATACTATTTTGACAATGTCCTTCTTACAGAAGCTTGGCAGTTTCATGAGGTCCCATTTTTAAATTGTTGGCCTTAGAACCTGGTGTTCTCTTCAGGAAATTGTCTCCTATGCTGATATGTTCAAGGATATTTCCTACTTTCTCTTCTATGAGATTTAATGTATCTGGTTTTATGTGCTTAAACCACTTGAACTTGAGTTTCTTACAGAGTGATAAGTATGGATCTATTTTCATTCTTCTACATGTAGACCTCCAGTTAGTCCAGCACCATTTCTTGAAGATGCTTTCATTTGTCCATTGAATGTTTTTGGCTTCTTTATCAAAAATCAAGTGTCCATAGTGCATGGGTTTACTTTGAGGTCTTTGCTTCAGTCCCATTGATCAAGTTGTCTTTTGATGTATCAATACCATACAGTTTTTTAGCACTATTACTCTCTAGTGTAGCTTGAAGTCAGGGATAGTGATTCCCCCTGAAGTTATTTTAGTATTCATGATTGTTTTGGATATGCTGGTTTTTCTTTCCATATGAAATTGAAAATTGCTCTTTCATGGTCCTTAAAAAGTTGTGTTGGAATTCTGATGGGGATTGATTTTGGTAAAGTAGCCATTTTTGCCATGTTAATACTACTGATCTATGAGCATGGGAGATCTTTCCATCTTCTGATATCTTCTTCAAGTTTTTTCTTCAGGGACTTGAAGTTCTTGTCATACAGGTCTTTCACTTGCTTAGTTAGAGTTACACCAAGATATTTCATATTATTTTTGGCAATTGTAAAAGACGTTGTTTCCCTAATTTTTTTCTTGATTTGTTTATCATTTGTATAAAGAAGGGCTACTGATTTCTTTCTTTCTTTTTTTTTTACTTACTGAAACCTTTTATTTTATTATCCTCACTCTGAGGATATCACTTGGAGCTACCATCTATCAATGTATCTTAATTATACTGCACACTGGTGTATGTGACAGATAGAGGTCAACATCGGGAGGGCTCATTGGTCACTCTCTACCTCTCTACCTCATATCTCAAGACAAGTCCTGTGGTGAACCCAGTTGGCAAAGTACTGATTTCTTTGAGTTAATTTTATATACAGCCACTTTGCCAAAGTTGTTCATCAGCTGTAGTGAAGAGGGACAGGCAGACTGCCTCTGTACCCACAGAGCTTCCCCTCCCCCTGCTCTTTCTCTCAGCTCTCTGAAGAAAGCTCCCCTCAACTCCTTTGCCTTTCAGAGAGGGCCAAGTCTGGTGGCCTGAAATATTGCTATCTCCGTTTTCGTAGTGGCACTCTCTAATAACCCCACCACCACCACCACCCCGGGAGTAACACATGCTGGCTTGAGAATAGACAAAGTGCAACCAAGGCTGGCATGCTCCCTGATAGATGGCACTTCCCAGTGCAGGTGTTGCCTATCCTTAGAACTGAAGACCAAAAACATCCTTGAAGAGGTAAGTGCCCCACTTTTGGGCCATGAGAGGAGGGCAGCTAAGCATCCCCAGACAACTGTAGCCAGTTTGTAAAAACACACTAGTTCCTGATAACACCATGAAGTTTCTTCCCAGGTCAGAAGAGTTCCCCCCTCCCAGTTTCTAGATTCTGCCCAGCTGCCTGAACAAGAGATGACTTCCCTTGTCACCTCCCCCTGTTACCCTAAAGTCCAAGAATCCTTGCTTATGCTTGTATTGCCAAGCCCCTAAACTCAGGGTCGCACTCCTAGCCCTCCAAGTGGGAAGGTTTTTGATCTGAGTCTGACTGGAATAAAAGGCTCTTTTGTGTCCTTGCATCTAATTGGCAATTTCTTAGAGTTTTTCTGGGAATCCTGAGACCTGGGCATAACAGTAAGAGTTCGCACATAAAATTTTAGGGGTCACATATGTATACTATCATATCATCCTCAAATAGTGAAACATTGACTTCTTCCTTTCCAATTTATATCCCCTTGATCTCCTTTAGTTGTGTTACTCTGACTAGAACTAAAAGTACTATATTGAATAGCTATGGAGAGAGTGGGCAGCCTTGTCTTTTCTCTGATTTTAGTGGAAATGCTTTAAAGTTTTCTCATTTTAGGTTGATGTTGGCTATCAGCTTGCTGTACATTACTTTGATTATGCTTAGGTATGTGAACTGTATCCCTGATTTCTCTAAAATCCTTTAACATAAAAGAGTGTTGGATTTTATTAAAGGCTTTTTCAGCATCTAAATGAGGTAATCATATGATTTTTTTCTTTCAGTATGTTTATATGATAGGTTACATTGATGGATTTTTCATATATTGAACCATCCCTGCATTCTTGGCATGAAGCATACTTGATCATGATGGATAATATCTTTGATGTGTTCCTGGATTCAGTTTGCTTTTGGTATTTTTGCATCAATGTTCATAAGAAAAATCAATCTGAAATTTTCTTTCTTTGTTAAGACTGTGTGGTTTAGATATCAGGATGATTGTGGCCTCATAGAATGAATTTGGCAGTGTTCCTTTGTTTCTATTCTATGGAATAGTTTGAGGAGTATTGGTATTGGCTCTTCTTTGAAAGTCCGCTAGAATTCTGTACTAAAGCCATCTAACCCTAGCTTTTTGTTGTTGTTGTGAGACTTTTAATGACTTCTTTATTTCTTTAGGGGTTATGGGCTGTTAAAATAGCTTACCTGATCTTGACTAAGCTTTTGTAAATGGTATCTGTCTAGAAAAATCATCTACTTTGTTAAGATTTCCCAATTTTGTTGAATACAGGCTTTTGAAGCAAGACCTAATGATTTTTTTTAATTTCCTCAATGTCAGTTGTTATGTCTCCCTTTTAATTATTGATTATGTTTATTGGGATGTTGTCTTTGAGTTTCCTGGTTAGTTTGGCTGAGGGTTTGTCTATCTTGTTGATTTTTCTCAAAGAACCAGCTGTTGGTTTCATTGATTCTTTGTATTGTTTTGTTTCTGACTCATTTCACCCCTTAATTTCTGTCTTTATTTCTTCCATGATACAGCGATCACTAAGTAAAGACTTGTTTAATTTCTTTGAGTGTGTAGACTTTTCAGGGTTTCTGTTGTTGCTGAAGTCCATGTTTAATCCATGGTGGTCTGATAAGATACAAGGCACTATTTGAGTTTTCTTCTATCTGTTGAGTCTTGCTTTGTGATTGAGTATATGGTCAATTTTGGACAAGGATCCATGGGGTGTTGAGAAGTAGATATATTCTTTTGTTCCTGTTAAGTTTATTTGATTCATAATATCTGTTAGTTTCATTATTTCTCTGATTAGTTTTTGTTTGGATGTCCTGTCAGTTGGTGAAAGTGGAGTGTTGAAGTTTCCCAGTATTAATGTGTGGGGTTCAATGTGCAATTGAAGCTTTAGCAATGTTTCTTTTACAAATATGGATGCCATTGTGTTTGGAGCTTAAATGGTCATAATTGAGTTATCATCTTGGTAGATTTTTCTTTGGGTATGAAATGGCCTTCTCCGTATCTTTTGATTAATCTAGGTTGAAAGTTATTTTATTAGATATTAGAACGGCTCCTCCAGTGTACTTCTTGGAACCTTTTGCTTGGAAATTTTTTCTTCCCCTTTACTCTGAGATAATATCTATCCTTATTGTTGAGGTCTGTTTCTTGTATGCAACAGAATGATGGATCCTGTTTTTGCATCCATTATGTTAGGCTGTGCCTTTTTATAGGTGAATTGCATCCATTTATGTTGAGAGAAATTAATGACCAGTGGTTGTTACCTTCCTGTTATTTTGATATTGGTGATGATGATGGTGGTGGTGATGTGTGTGTGTGTGTGTGTGTGTGTGTGTGTGTGTGTGTGTATGTGTACTTGCACTCATCTCTCCCCATCTTCTCCTAAGTAGCTATGTGCTGGCAAGTTACCAGTTTCCAGCAACTTTGGTGAAAATTGGCAAGCCTGCTGTGACATTTGCTATAACTACACACTACTCTTTCCAATGTAACCTTTGAAAAAAATTACTCTGATTCCAGAGGCTCTCATTTTGTAAAATTGCCTGACATTTCTGAATCCTGGCCAAAAACCATCAGTTAAAAAAATGTATAGACAGAGGGGAAGATGAGAATGTCCCCTGAAGTAAGCATATTCTAGGCAACTTTCTATCGACATAGCTTTGTAATACTTGTTCTCAGCATCTCAACTCCCAACCCTATCTTCTCCAATTGGCCCAGTTTCTTCCTTCAACATGATCTCCTTCTGGTAATGGAAAAACTAGCATGTATTTGTTTGTGGAGAGTTACTAAAACTTTGACCTCTTGTTTAGAATGATTTCTTATCTTATTTAAGATGTTCCCTGTCATTTTCAATGTTTTTTCTTTCTGTATTAATGCCATTTTATAGAAATAGCTAGCCCAATCACTGTGCAAAATAAACCTCAGGCACATCATATTTCATGTACTTTCAGTGAATGTGAGTGTGTGTCAGGTTCTTAATGCTCCTGGTTTTTTACTATGTATTCAATCAAGTAGATGAACAATATCAACTCACATGAATACTATGAAGATTGTATGGTGATATGGCTAGCCCTGTCCTGTAGAGACAGGAAGCAATGGTCAATATCATGTCTTTCATTCTTCCATTGTTATCTTTTCAATGTAAGATACAATTGCCTTCTCCTGCTATTTTCCATCCCATGTAGCAAAATCAAGGAATAGTGAGAATCCAAAGAGAAAACAATAGCTAGTGTTGAATTCAAAATCTAGATATCATATTCATTGCCATCTCAGCACCATCTCATATCTTCTGTTCATGTTTGTTTATATTTTAATCCATGTGTCTATATCCATATTCATATATTCAGTGCCTAATTGTTATCATTTATTGTTTACTGAGTCAATGACTCATCAGAATTCTGGTAAACCACATGCTTTGTATGTTATAAATCTTCCACAATCCCCTCTAGCATCTTTCTACTGCTTAAATATTATAATTGTATTATTGTAATCTCTATCTCCAGTTTTGTTTGTGCTTTTAGTAGGACATGACTCTTTGAAGGGTCAATCCCTGGACAATTGCATTATATTGACTAAAGCATGCAGATTTCCAATCAATCAGCTTTCCTTTTTACAGATAAAAAGAATATTTCTTAGCAGAATTAGGAAGAACAAATTAGATAATAGTAATGAAATGAACTTCAAAATACTTTAGTATGTGCAAGCATCTCTTGGATTTTTCCACCAGTACACCTGTGGCCAAGTATGCTTGAACTCCAACTCATGGTACTGAACATTTCCCATTTCTCTATGTATACTTCACAACTGTGAGATACGTGACCTTCTGAGGTGCCTCTAATACTCACATGGATGGCAGTTTCCATGTTTTCTTTGGATCCTTTGGAAAAAATGAGAAAGCATGTGAATCTCACCCTTTAAACCCCAAACCTGTATGTTTGCTTGGTCTTTGCTGTTCCTATTTCTTTAACATTACCATCTTCATTATCAAACCTAGGAATTACCATATGCTTTTATTAATACCTATTCTTTGCCCATTTTCTATGGCCCCTCCATTTTGCTTAGGGACAAAGGATACTTAGAGCATTTTCATGTTAGAACAGAAAAAAGAACACTGCATCAAAGAAAAAATAAAAATGATGATGACAAGGAATCAACAGAAGTAGGGGAGCATATCAAGAATTCACTGTGTATGTATACATCATGTACCCTTCTAATTCAAGTGAGAGTATCACTTCATTTCTAATAATCACATGTGAAAGGAACAGATATCTTGCAGCATAAAGATAGACAGTGATAAATCTAGAAAGTATGGGACACCTTCTTCCTCACTGGGCACTAACTAACCAAAAGCAACTGCTATCAATTTTGTCTCCAGTTTGAACATATACTTGGAGTAAAGTTCCATTATGATTTCAGAAATCCCCAGGCACTAATCCACAGACCTCATTGACACATGGCACACTCTACATTTCTCAGATGAAGATATGGAAGCATCCACGGGTACTAATGTACATTCACAATTCCGATTTAATTTATCTGACTCTATAATCAACATCCATCTTAGACTATTTCATTCTCATGGGTATCTTTATCCAGTATCAAGTAGACAATTTTAAGCATGGATCATCTGAAATCCAATGTTTTTCTATTATACCTACTAATTTCTGACCCAATTATGCTAAGCCTGTTTCATTAGAAAAATTACTCATTTTACAACAAACTTAGTGATGTCTCTGGTGTCTGTGTCCCATCTTTTTTATATTGTTCACTTTGGTAACAAAATCCTCTCATAGAAGTCAGTCTGAGTGCTGAGCAATTTGCTATCTCTGTCCTTATCTGTAGCTTGCCTGCAGTATTTGTTTCCAAATGAGCTAGGACTATTAAGCAGAACCTGCCTGTTGGAGAAAAGTGCCAGCTAGTTAACATCTTTAGCAAACTGATACAAAAGCCTGTAGAAAAGAGATCCAAATTCTGCTGAAATGTAGAATTAACAGTCTGAGAACTGCTGCTTGTCATGTACCTGTGGCCATCTGATTCTCTGCAGATTGAGGCTCACAGAGTAACTGCAGCAAGCTGAACTTTCTCAATCCAGCTCTTGCAAAGATTTCTCAGAGGCAGCTGCACAAGTTGGTCTGACATCTGTAACTATCCTATGAAATCACCTGTGTTGACCTGGGGACCCATTGGATGCACAGATGATGCTCATTAGATGAACTTAATATTCTCCTTAATTAGGCATTCTAGTATTTCATTAATTCCAAAGAAGAACTTATTTTCCAAGGTAGATAATTAGGATTCACAAATATTGCTACTTTTATCATGACTATGTACCATTTGTGAATTCAGGCTCTTATAAATTCTGTGAAAATATGGGATTTCAGTGGTGCTAATGATGCCTTACATTATAATAATTGTGAAAGAAGCATCTAAGGCATATAAAATTAACATTTCTACCACTTTTCTCAATTAAATGTCATAATGTTGCTTTGCAAATTTATTGGGCAGTTATATTGGCACACTAATGATAAACACAATTACAGTCTTGATTTTTGAAGAATGATCCTAAGTCATGTTTTTTTTTTTTCACTAATGTGGCAACTTCTTCAAATTCTGCTTCTTCATACTACCAATGCCTTTAAGGCACAAGCCTCTAGGAAAGTGGATCTCAACCATCCTAATTTTGTGACCCTTTAATACAGTTCTTCATGTTGTAGTAACCCCCAAACATGAAATTATTCTTATTACTACTCCATAACTGCAATTTTGCTAGTGTTATGAAAAGGGATGTAAATATTTGATATGCAGATGGTCTTAGCCAACCTGCATGAAAGGGTCTTTCAACCTACAAAGTTTGAAACCTACAGAGGTTCAACCTACAATACATAGGTTGACAACTACTGCTCTAGAAAATATTTTCAAAAGGCTCTGTTCAAAAGTCAAGATGCAGAGGATCAGGAGGTTTCAGGAACGGAGTAGAAATTCCTCTTCCTATGTTCATGCAATAGGAGGGATCCTTGATTTTTATTGAACCCTAGGTTTCTTTCATTTTTTATTTATTTATTTTTATTTTTTTACTTTTTATTTTTTTGGTTTTTTGAGACAAGGTTTCTCTGTGTAGCCTTGGCTGTTCTGGAACTCACTCTGTAGACCAGGCTGGCCTTGAACTCAGAAATCTGCCTGCCTATGCCTCCCAAGTGCTGGGATTAAAGGTATGCGCCACCACTGACCAGCTTTGGTTTCTTTTATTAAACATGCGATGAATATTACATTGTGTTAGTTTATTGTGAATATCAAAGCAAAGAGTTTAAAGTATCTAATGGAGAACTGATAGATGACAATGTTTCATGTCAGCAGTTATCACTAACAAAGGCTATAGAGAATTCTGTCAGAAAATATCAGGTCATGGTAGAAGAAAGCTTTTCCAACACAGGAATCATTTTGTTCTTCTTGTTGTTACTGTAACATATTATATTAGACCTAGAGCCTTCAAATAAAACAGATTTGTTACCTAAATTCTAGATATCAGACATCCAAGGATGAAGAGAAATCCAAAGAGAGAATTCATAACCATGTTCCTAAGATTACCTTGCTTCCATATTTCATATGTTCTATCTTTATAAACATCCCCACAGCCTCTTCAGTAGCCTGTATGCCGTCCCATCCTCTCTCTCTCTCTCTCTCTCTCTCTCTCTCTCTCTCTCTCTCTCTCTCTCTGTCTCTCTCTCTGTCTCTCTCTGTGTGTCTCTGTCTCTGTCTCTGTCTCTGTCTCTGTCTCTGTCTCTGTCTCTCTCTCTCTCTCTCTCTCTCTCTCTCTCTCTCTCTTTCTCTCCAGTCACCAAGATGCCCAGGAAATCTCATATCAAGATCCTTCATCTCCATCTCTGCCATCTCAGAAACTAATTTTACTGACTCCATAGACAAGAATATGGATATATTTAAAGGTCCATTTTGTTTGTGTACAGGAACCAAACTATAGGATGAAATTTGGTATATAACACTTAACTGTCATTAAAAAGGAGACTTATTTTTTCTATAAAGATTATACACTTCTTAGAATTATTTTGGATTTGAATAGATGAGAATAAAAAATATTAAGAGCTGTATTTGATCTGTAGTTATAGAACTTAATCGAAAGATACCCTAGAACCCATTTTCTCCTTGACTTCATTCAATACTTACATGGATCACTTTATTCAGCTGTGGGTGTCCTTACTGATATGTGGATTTGGAAAGACTTTCAAGAGGATCAAATATAGGCTTACTATAATCAGGAAGTTTCAAAATACATGGATACAAAATCCATGCCTGTATCAAAAAAGTACATGATACAATTAAAGGATAAGTGTGCTGTATATACTGCAACTTAAGTGTTCATATGTCGTGCTAAGAAAATTAAATACCTGAGAGATTTCTCTGGATTTACAGATGCTCAATCTGACTTCAAATGATTTTGATAGCTCATGCTGTTGTTTTTATAAATTTATTTAATTTTCATAGTTATTTTGAAGTTTATTAAATGGATTTTATACTTGGAACTCAGAAAAGTACAGTAAATTGACATGTCATAGATCTAACAATTCAATTACTAAACCTAACTTGGACTCATATCATTTTGACTCTGGGCCCTTGATCTTCCAAATATTCTCTTCTCTAGGTAATGATAAAATATCCACCTGCCATTTTACTACAGAAACAGAAGTCTTAAGATCCGAAATAGAAATGTGTTTGAGTATAAGATATCCATTGTCTGATTGTAGGTCTTTAGTCTAAACCGGGCCTCTTATAGTTCTCAGCTGTAACTATCTGGCAAGTAGAATGTTGCTGTGGGATAGGACAATATGTTTGCTGAATGAATTATAATGCCAGAGTAAGTATAAGTTGATTGTGAAGGTCAGTGACTCTCCAAAATTCTACAGGTCCACAGCCCTGATAGCTGAAGGATGACAGTAACATGCAGAACTAGCATTTTACATTAGGATAGTAAACAAAACTTGTAGAGCTTTGAAGGATAGACATTCCTTCATATTATAAAATCAAAAGATTATTTCTTCAATCTCTCAGACAAAACAAAGAAACAGAAAGAGATGATATATGTAGAAAAAAGTATTTTATAGATGAACAAAGACACATACTCCCCCAGCTGATCTATCTGTCTGATTAAGGATGTGAATTTACCCCCTCCCTGGTAGAGTATAAAAGTTGGGTTGACTCTAGATCTTTGTAAATCTCAATGATGACTTTGTTAGAGATAAAAGAGCCCAACTTTAATATAATTTTATTACTGTCTTTGAAATAAAAGCTAGACATGCCTATTTCAGATTTTTCCAAGTTTTAATAAGCATAAAGTCTACCAGTGTTAAGGTATGCTCCTTTTAACATAACTGTAGCCATTTTGTATTTGGTCTCCACTTTGCTCATGAGATGAGATCAGGCTCTCAGACTTTACTTCTCAAAAGTAATTATTCATAACAGACACTGAAAAATTCTTGTAGAGGGTCACAACACAATGGTTGTATTATTTATGCTTTGTTATCCCAATACTCTGGAAAACCCCTAATTATACCCTCAATTACCTCACTTAGGACCAATCAACTTAAAGTTCAGCTGATAATACTTTGCCTAGTTAGCCAAAATGCAGTACTGCTTTCTCCTTGTCATCTGTACTTGGTTTTCCTATAAAAAGCATGCCCTAAGACCAAGTCAACATAGTAGTTTCTGGCTCCCAAGT
Organism: Mastomys coucha; assembly: GCF_008632895.1. NCBI lineage: Eukaryota > Metazoa > Chordata > Mammalia > Rodentia > Muridae > Mastomys > Mastomys coucha. Next base: position 20,567,011 of record NW_022196905.1, read on the forward strand.
CTGGGCTGTGTTCCTGATCAGTCAGTTTTGGGGTTGTACATTTAATAAACAATCCATATCTAACTGAGATCAATGTTTGTCAAGCTTGTGAGGTGACTCCTGAACCACCCAAATCACAGTGTCCATTATATAGAACACCTTAGAGAGAACATTTAAGGTAGTTAGAAGGAGAAAGTGTCCACTATACCTTGAAGAGAATGTTTGAGATAGTTAGAAGAACACGAAAAAGAATAAAAAGGAAAAAGCATAAGAATTTCATGGTAATACATAACATGCATGTTCTCTTGGGTATATTTTGGTTTATGTTTTTATTGTTTCCTTGTTATCATTCTCATTTGTCCTGTGTACATAGTCATGCTTTCCATAACAGTCTCTCTGTCACTGACAGACTGCTTGAAGGAGTGTGGTTCCACTGACTCCAGTTGGTTTCATCAACTGACTCACTAGAGGGAAGAGTAAGGGCAGGTGATCTATAGACACAAACACAGAATCAAAATGAAAATGCTTAGCTCAAGGAGAATTAAGAGACAAGGAAGCTGTGAAGAAGAAAAAGCACAATGCTTCTCTCCCTCCCACCCAAGACAACTCACATTTCGAAGTACACTAGAAGCTTTTGTGAACCACAATAATTTCATTTAAATGCATGAAAACATAACATAATATTTACATGTTCTCATTTGTAGAGGACCACATTTTTTATGCTTATAAACAACTCTGTGTTAAAGAAAAAGAACTCTACCATGTCCTCACCAACAAGAGGGACAGCTCCCAATGATAGCTTTAGGAAGGTCTTCAGGAGCCTCATGTACCCTTCCCAGCCTTGACCAGACTGAATAGTTCTTGAGCATTTGCCAGGGTGGACCTTAATGAACTAGGTGGAGATATCCACCTTGGTTGCATGTGCAACTTCCTACAGGAATTTGGAAGATTAGACTGACCTTGCTTTGCAACACAATCCAGCTGAAACAAAGGATGAGTCTGTAGGCTTTCCCTTTATAAACACAGTGCTGAATATTAAACTTGGAGCCTTGATCAGAACCTTGTCTTGGCTTCATCCTTCTCTCTCCCCCAGACTTTTTCATTTCCAGCAACCATTTCAGGTAAACTTAGTTCTTGCATGGCCACTGGACACCTACACATCAAGAAGGTTTTATCAAGACAGAAGACAGCTACATACAGTTAATGTTTCTAAGACACTTCAAGGTGTGGTGGGGTGTTGTGTAGGTGTGGCAGGGTATTGTGTGGGTGTGGCAGGGTGTGGTGTGGGGCAGGATATAGAGGTAGTAGAAAGAACAAAGGAGAATGAAAAGTCAGAGGAAGGAGATTTAAGTAGGAGTCAAGAAAAAAATGTTACACACAAAATATAATGAAATAGATCTCACCAACTAACTCAGTAGAGGAAAGTGTAAGTGAAGGTGATCTATAGACATTGCCCAATATAAGTATAAGAGGAACGTAAATGAAAAAGTAAACTAACAGAGGCTCCTAGATTTAGAAGATAATACCACAGGCTGTGTGCTAAACGTGTCTTCACTCATGTAAGGAAAAAAGAGTGAATAACTGTAGCTAAACAACAACAACAACAACACAGAAAGATGCAAGATTTAAATCCCTCTGTACTTGACAAAAAATAAAGGAAACAAAAATGAAAAATAAAAGAGTATAAAGATGCTCTTCTCTCCATACTATAATCAATTTTCTGAAAATTAATTGCAAGGGAAATGTCAAACCTTAACCTAAAATTGGCATTTTACATAAAAATTAGCTTAATATGAAGTACAGATGAGCATTATAAAATGGAAATTTATTTTAGCAGAAACCACAAGGTTTGATAAAGTAGTTTTAGGCACGATAAAAGTAATATACATAAAAAATGGTATCTCATCAAAATGAAAATTTCTTGCTCTTTGAAAGACATTATTCAAAGAATAAAATATCCAAGACCTTTTTTGGGAGAAAGTATTTATGAAGTACATATCAGAGAGAAAATTTGTATCTACAATGTTTAAAGAACTTTTCACATTACTAAAATAAAGAACCCGATTAAAAAATAGACAGAATTCTGAGTGTGTCTGTAGAGGCCTATAAGCCTACCTCAAGAGTACAAGCACAAAGATTAACAGTTCAAAGCTACAGACAGTGAGTAGGAGGTTAGTAGGGACTACATGAGTCCCTGTTTCAAAAACTATATATATATGTAAGAAAGAGAATAGATTTATAAAGGGTTGATATTGTAGCCCAGTGTTAGAGCACATGAAGCACTGAGAAATGGAAAAGTTTAAGAGGAAGGAAAAGAAAGAGGAGATAAACTATAGATTGAATCATGATTTTACCAAAAAGAGAAACAAAGCATGTATGATAACATCAGCTGCTAGAAAAATGCCAACTAAAGCTATCCCAAGATGCATCTCTGTCATACTGGATAAATATACCTCCTCCAATAAGAGGTACACACAATGATGTAGCACAAATAGCTCCAGTTCCAGTGCTGGTAGGAATGGAAAACTGTAGGACATCAGAACCTGCTCTGCAGTCTTATAGAAAGTTCAGCTTCCCTCACAATGTGAATCCAGCATCCTTGGTTATCTGTCCAAGAGGGACACCCTGCTCACATGAAAACCCGGTGTGTGTTTGTATCACTTTCCCTCCTGTGCTGCTGCCCCCACTTATTCCCAACTTCATAATCCCTATTCTTTAGTTAATATATGTATATGTGTATATATACATATATATATATATATATATATATATATACAGATGCGCATATATATATATTTGTAAATAACAACTTTTGAGTGCCTTTTGCAATGCTTGTATACATATGAGTTTAGAGCCATCTACATGGATTGTTCAGGCAATTCCACCCTAGACAAGGCAGATTATCCCTCAGTTAACAATCCTTAATTACCTTTAGCTCTTTGTCTATAGGTGGAACCTTGTGAGATTTCACCCATCCATGCTGACATGTCAATTAATGTCATATTTTCAAGTTGTTATTAAGTAACCACATCATTGAAATTTTATGGGCATAGTTTTTTTGCCCTATATGGTGGATGCTATTTCTCAGCAGCCATCCTGGATCTTTGGCTCTTACAATTTTCCCATCCCATGCTGCACCATGTTTCGGGAGACTTATGTGCTGGGGTTGTTGTAGATCTATCTATTGGGTATGGAAACCAAATAGTCAGGGCCAGTTGTCCCTGTAGCTTGACAGGTCATGACTTTCTCTAATGGTCTCTGTGATTGTAAATTGCAGCCTGTTTGATGAGGAGTGAAAACACTTATCTATGCAGATAAAGATAGGTACTTAGAATGAAGCTAGAAATTATACTGATTCAGGAAAGTTTTCTTTTATATTAACAGTTTTCATCAATATTTTCATTTCAACCTCTCACTGGTTCTGGAGTTTCTGCACATTACCAGTGACCTAATCAAATTGTATATAATTCTACTTTGTTGCACAGTACATAAATGCCTCCCAAAACCTTATCCCAGAGTCTCTTTTCACACTCGTTCATCATGCTCACACAGTCATCAAACCATGTTCTAACTCTACTTATCCTTGATCTGTCTGCTTGCTTTTTCTGCATATCTGATTTTGTTGTAACTTGAATTCATGAGAACACTGAAATGTGAGCTACTTTCTTTTCTTTTTCTTTTTATTAATCATTCCATTCCATGTTTCCATCTTAAATTGTATCCCCCCTTCCCAGTTATCCCTCTACAAACACCCATCTGCCCACTATCCCCTTCTTTCTGCTTCTATGAGGGTGCTACCCCACCTACCCACTCCTGCCCCACGGCTCCATCATCCTCCTACACTGGGGCATCGAGCTTCTACAGGACCAAGGGCTTCCACTGATGTTAGACAAAGCCATCCTCTGCTACATATGGGTCTGGAGCCATGGATTCCTCCCTGTACACCCCTTGGTTGGTGTTCTAGTCCCTGGGAGCACTGGCTATTCTAGCCAGTGATCCATACAGTGAAAGAATTCCTTGGCACAAATATATGCTTCCATACTCAAAAGTTCTTCTTTGTTGTTGTTTTCATAGCTAAAGAAGAAAGGTGCACAAGAATCAGAGACTTCTATAACTGAGACTATAAAAGAAGCCAAAATGTTCCTAAAATAATTTTGAGGAATGTGTTTGGGATGTGGAAGATGTCATGGAGGGTGATGGTGGGCTAATACCTCTGGAAAAAGAGAAAATTTATGGTGTTTTAAATGTGTAGGAACACTGCAGACTTTCAGCAATGGGCTGCAAGCATCCTTAAGCTGGAGTAGACTCCCAGAGCTATGACACAGGTCCTAGCTAAGGGTGGATGGGCACAATCTGGCAAAGAATCATATGAGAGTAAATCCTACATTTTTGCCACAATGATTATTGGGCTGGCTGGGCTGAGAAAAGTACTATGGAGCACATGAGGGGGCCTGGAGCTGTGCCTAAGCTTCCTGGCAGACACAGATTACAGACTGCTGTCTAAGATTTGATTTCAGCCATGTGTGAAAATCCTTTTGCCCTTTGTGTAAAGACGCACTTTGAAGAACCCTCTAGGCTGGCCCTGTTATTCACAGTCACAGGGTGAATCATCTTACGTACTTAAAGTCAAGATCTTAAAGCCAGAAGCAAAAGGCTCAGAAAGACTCTTACCTTCTACTGCATTTTGTTAAAAAGGCTTACTTTTATTCTGTTTTTCTGTATGTCTATGTTGAAATGAATGTGACATTGGTTTGCATTTTGCAAGCACAAACTCTATGCCCATTCTGAATGATATATAGTGTGATTGTGTGAATGAATAAGACTCATTGACTGGAAATTGTTTAGTTTTGCTGAAGAGGAAGACAAACTAGTGTGTCACACTAGGCAAGAGTTGAGAGTATCTCCATATATCTGCAGAAAACACAAAGGAAGGAGGCTTCAAACATGAACAGCAGTATGAACTAACTAGTACCCTCAGAGCTCCCAGGGACTAAAACTCCAACCAAAGAGTACACATGGTGGGACTAATGGCTCCAACAGCATGTGTATAGCAGAGGATGGCCAAGTCAGTCATCAATGGGAGGAGAGGACCTTGGCCCTGTGAAGGTTCTATGCCTGAGTGTAGGGGAATGTCAGGGCCAGGAAGTGGGAGAGGGTGAGCAGAGGGAGTGGGGAGGGAACAGGGAATTGTTTTAGTTTTTGGTTTCTTTATTTTTTTTTTCTTATTTTACTTTATTTTTATTTTTTACTTTGGAGGGGAACCTGGGAAAAGAGAGGTAGAGACTTATCTTGTCAGGAAAGATAATTTCAAGGAGGCATTTAAAAAGTTCAAATGTATATTAGTGATTTTGTGTCAGTTTGCAGTGTTCATTGTAAGGAAGATAATATGCAAATTAAATTGCACTTTTTAGGACTCAGATATCTAGGTGACTTTTCTATTTCTATGATGAAGCAACTTAAGGAAAAAGGGTTTATTTTAGCTCATGGTTTAAAGTTTTAAGTCAAGAGGAACTTGAAGAAGGTGGTCACATTGAGTGGTCCCACGCAAATTAGCATAATCCAGATAATCTCGAAGAGATATCCCCAGAAGCCTATCACCTAGGTGATACTACATGTCATCAAGTTTGTAATTAACAATATGCATCAGCATAATTATCTTTTACAACATGAGTCAGCCCGATCTAATAGCTGTTGAAGGCCGACCTGGAAGTGACTGCCTGAGTAATATGACAGTCCCGGTGGACAACTATAGAACTTTAACTGTTCTATGTGCACTACTGGGTCCCTACTCTAGAAGACTGCACTGAATATTTGGTTTTGTCTGCTTCTCTAATCACATAATACAATACCTACAACTCCTTATACTCAATTTCTTTCCCTGCACTGGGCTTTCATAAGTCTGGGCCTGTTGATGGTCAATCATAGAATGGTATCCTGGCTAGTTTTATACCAGCTTTTCAGAAATTAGAGTCATCTGAGAGGAAGAATCCTCAACTGAGAAAAGGTCACCATAAGATAGGATTATAGGCAAGTCTGTAGGGCATTTAGTGATTGATATGGGAGGGACTAGACCATTTCATGTAGTGGCAAATCCTGGAATAGTGTTCCTGGGTTCTGTAAGAAAGTAAACAGAGCAAGTGATAAACAGCAAGTTGACCTGGTAAGCTGCACCCCTCTATGACCTCTATATCAGCTCCTACCTCCAAGTCCCTACCCTGCTTGAACTGCTTCCCTGACTTCCCTCAATGATGGACTGTTAACTAGACATGTAAGTGAAGTAAGTACTGTTTTCTTTTGCTAGTATTTCATCACATGAATAGAAATGCTAACTAAGAGGGTTGTAGGCTCATGGGTTCCTACCCCTACCCAGCTTCACTAATGGCTACTGGCAAATTTAAGGAACAATCATTGCCTTTGGTTGTATGCAACAATGGTGCTGTGCCATTGTGAGTCCACCAGGCTCCAATGGGGAGTTCCAACCCTAGGGTCCTACAGATGGTCGTGGTTAATACCAAGTGGATCACAAAACATAATAAGGCATGAATGTAGGCTAGGGAGGAGATAAGAGATAGTTGAGGTAGAAGTAATCAGAATGCACACTTGTGTGAAAATATCAAAGAGTAGATTTAATCAATAAAACTCCCTTAACATGTCCTAATCATTAAGTTTCTCTAGAATCCTTTGTGACATGTGGGTGTGCGCCTCTAGACCATGAAGGCAACAGAAGTCTCTAGTTTCCATTAAGATTATGTGAGGAGCTGTGATGCTGTTGTACAACATAGGAGAGAGATGTGAGCAATCTGTTCATAAAGAGCTTCAGCTCACAGGCATGAAGCTACCAGAAGCAGAGCTCCCGTGCTTTCAGTACTCTGGCTAAGTCTTTTATTCAGCACACTACAATTGCAGCTTTTGTTGCTTCAGGTAATTTTCCTGGCAATATGGATTGTGCATTTAGTTAGAAGTGGATGATTCCACTACTAATCAATTTTTAAATTGTTCATTTCTAGGGCAATTTGTGTATATGACACATGTAGAAAAGAATCTATAAAACAAGTTGAATAAAAACCCAAGCTACAGAATAATGCACACAGTATGATTCCTTTCAAAAAGCCCCAAACTTGCTAAAAGCAAACAATAGATTGCTTGAAGATGCATGTATTGCTGGTAGGGGAAGGAGAACAAAGAAAATAGGAATAATTAAGATAAAATGTATGATAGTGATTTTCTCTGTGAGGGAGAAAGGAAGAGAAAGCAGGAAGCTGTAGAAGTAAGGAAAGTTGTACCAGTTATTCATCTCATCATAAATTAAGGATGTGTGTGTGTGTATGTGTACATCTAAGCTTTGAGCACACAAACAAAAAGGCAAAAAGACTCCATGATAAAAATGTACTTTGCAATTTCATATCAGAAACAGTTTAAAGTCTAAAACAGGAGAGTAAGTGAAATAACAAGTAGGTTCTTTTATTCTCCTCCTTCCTCCAAACAGTGGCTGCCTGCATGGGTTAGTAAAATGTTTAATTTTCTAAAGGCAATGTCCACCTTTTTGTTTGAAAATATAAATTATCAAACTAGCACTATACCAATATATCATAAATAAATTGTGAGCCACATGAAGAAATCAGATTTTTTAAAGCACATTTTTAAACACACTATACTCTAAAGACATGCATCTGAAAAGGTGGGTCTTTCTTCAATAGCAAATTTCCTATTATTTGAATTTGGAATGGTTTTTTAGAATAGTAAATGGTATAGAAGGCACATGAGAGAAGACACAAGGACTGGAGGATTATATTTTAAATATTCCTGGTCAATTTGAGAATGATAGGGGGGTATTGTAAAAGGAGTTGAAGAGAGGAAACTTGGGGGGTGTTTGAAAGAAGATGAGGGTTTATATTACTAGATTTTCATTTAAAATGTATAAAAACCAATAAATAAATAAATAAACAAAGAAATAAATATTCCTTGTCAGTACCTGATGCGGAGACCTGTATTCTAGACAGCCAAATCTAGAATTAGGAGCATAGCCATCAACCGCACTCAGCCTCTACACATACCCAGATGTGTCTCAGGAATTCTTACATGGTAGAATTTGAATATGGTTTTTCCATCAGTAAATTAAGACACTAGAAAATTCTTCATTACAAGACATTTGTAAAGGGACTATATATGAAAATGAATTTCAAAAACATGATAGAGCTCTTAAAGTCTGCCTCATTTTAACTGTTTACAGTTATGATGTATGTTCTAGGGCTAAAAAAGATTTGGAATACAGAAGATTCTAGTAAAAACTATAGTAGCATGATAGGGATATTAGTCTGTGTTCTACAATAAAAAAGGATAAAGAGAGAGGGAGAGGAGAGGAAACAGAAAAGGAAAAGGAGATAGATGGAAGAGGATAGGGAAGAGAATCTCTTTACAATGGTAGAGAAGACTGGGAGAGCTGATGTCTGCTTCTAATCAGAGACCAAAGACTTAGAAGAAGACAACAGATGATCTATGTTCCAGCCCAAGGCCAAGTCTAAAGGTAACAGAAGACTGATATTTCAGCCTAGAAACAGTCATACAGAAAGCCAATTTATGAGTCCTCTATTCTATGCCAATCTCCAGTGAATTTAATGAGCTCCACACATTGAAGAAGGCAAAAGAGTTTTCCTTTATGTACAGACTCTAATGCTAATCTCATTGAAATCATCTTCACAGGCACACCCAGAATATCTGGGAATGCTCAGACCCCATCAAGTTAATACATGATCCCAACCATCACAGTGGGTTATTGCTCAGAAACATACAGAATAGTTCATATGCCTGGGAGCAGGTATCAGATGCTATGAAAAAATTTTAGTTTGGCATTAAGTGGGTGCCCTTAATATAGTTTTTTCTTGGTCAACTCTCTCTCTCTTCTGTATTAGTTTAGATAATTCTATACTCTTCCCAACACCTCGGTTCTAGTCTAGGCTGTGCCCCATGCTGGATACAAAATAAAAATAGTCCTTCCATCTGTTTCTTCTTCCGTCTGGGATGACTCTAGGAGGTTATCTGAAGAGCCAAGATGCATCCTTTCATTGAACACACTTTGAAAAGAATTGGAAACAATCATATTATAGAGGGTAGCAAAAAACGATTAAAATCTGTGTTACATAAAATTATTCATTGGAAATAACATGTAGGATAAACCTGTGCTTTAAACTAGGCATTTTATCATGCCTAAGATAAATGAGCCTGTGGATAAAGGTGATTGTTTAGTCTGCTACCGTTGATTTTCTTGTTCTAACTCTGCATTGTTCCTGAGGCTGTGGACAGAATGGGCAAGGGAAAATACAATATTCCAAGGTTGACTTTTTAATAGGGTTGCTACATTTTTGCTCCTAGCAGTAATGTTGCAACTTTCTATTTTTTTCTGTGGCTTTTTTTTGTCCCCATCAGTAAGTCTCTATTTTCCCCAAATGTAGCTCATTTCCTCTCTCACATGGTGGATCCCTTTGTAGCATCACAGTGAGCAGCAGAGGCAGGGTTACTCATTCTTATCCTTGTCAATCAATAATGTAGTCATGCCCATACTTGTGAATAGAGACAATGATTTGGTATAGAAGAAAGGCATAGGTATCTTTAGACCCATGGGTAAAGAGAGGGAAGGGGATTACCAGGTAGCAAATCCAAATCAAAGTCCAAACCTTATTAGAGTTGATAGTCTCCCCATCTCAGGGGTTAGGCCTTCCTATTACTAAGAAACCTGCAATACTTGGCAACAAACTTTCCCTTTGTGGTGAGCCATTTTTCAGTATCTTGATTTTCTAATTGATGGAGAAGAAGCCATCTGCTTGTTGGTACCTTTACTTTTGTGTCACTGGCAAATCACTAAAGAAAGGACAGACTTATGTTGGCTTATGTTTCATAGGGTAAATCCATAGTCATGTAGTCTCATGAGATTCAACAGAAAAATCACTGGTCTCAAGAATATTTCATGGAGGAGCTTCTTTAGACTTGAGTGGGGAAACAGGAAAGGACCAGTGTAAAATATAGCCCCAAGGGCATATTCCCAATAACTACTTTCTCCAAATAGACCTAGCTCCTTACATTTCACCACCTCCCAATAATATCCTCAAATTGTGTACTTATGATACCAATCTCTTTGTTTAGTCACAGACATACCAAATATCTTTTACTAATATGAAGGCCTAGGTGTTTCTTAACCCAGTCAAGTAGATAATTAATATCAACTACTGTATGCTCAAAAGTATTTTAAAACTCAGGCTGTAAGCAGTAAGCCTGCTTCAAGAACTTTATTTAGATCTTAATCAGAATTCCTTTCTTATCCTAGAATGTCACCTTAAAGACTATGTGTGGCTCTAAGCCCTTACTTGTTAACCCCTGATGAACAGTCAAGAATGCTGATCATAGTTGGAAAGACATATAGAAAGATAGAACGGTGCTGACATTGGAAAATGGGGGAATGTTAAGCAGGTGAAGAAATGGAATGATAAACAGATGGATCAGGATAACATGGAAGGAATAAGTGATGGCTAACTGAAGGTTTGTAGAATAAGATGGAAGATTAATTTGAGATGAGGCTGGTGTGAGCGGGGCTGGGCTCACAGAACCTGTGGTGGCTACCAAAGGCATCATGCTGCCTGATAGTATGAACCAACACAGGGCACTCAGAAAAAGCATTTTATACTTAATATTTTAAGGAATCGTGTGAAATACACTTTCTCCAAATCTGAATAATTGAAAGCCTTTATTTTATTTGTGTGTGGTGTGTGTGACTGTGTGTGTGTGTGTGTGTGTGTACACTTATATGTGTTAGTACTTTATGTATCAGGGTGTTTTTCTGAAAGTCAGAGGGAAACCTTGACTGTCAACCTCAAGTTTCACATTCCTTGAAATATATTTTTAGTTGTTCAATGCTATGTCTTATGCTATTGCTATGACTTTGAAAATTAGGTAGAAGATATGAAACTTTATCCTTTGTCTGCTGCAAAGTCTATGATCTTTGACTTCACCCATCTCCAACCACACAAGAGATAGCCGATTGTTTAAAGGAATAATATTTTCTATTAAGGATGTATCTATTGTGTATACTCTTCTGGCAGAATTTTGATCCATTGCTCCTGTCTTGCAAAAGAGGGTTATTTCTTCTCACAAAGTAGAATCATGCCTAATTTGAGGCTATTTTTATTAAATTCTGCTGCTGAAAGTTTGGTGGCTTATTATTGATTCCTACTTACATACATTACTTACTTACATACCTTACACTACTTACATACATTATATTCAAACTCTAAAGTTCCTTTTACCTCTTTATCAAGTATTTGGGGAAGTATTGTTGGCAGCCCCATGAGAGGTTCAGGAGATATTTACACCTAGTAAGTATCATAATTAGAAACATTCAAAGTTTGTCTTTCCCTAAAGTACATGGCCTTACAACCTCTTCCTGAGGAGATGAAGTATCAGTCAAAAACTCATTGGATAGACCTGGGATAAAGGGGGCTCCCACTAAGATCCTTCCATTGTATCTTACCATACTGGAGATACTCCTTCAATTGGTGAGTCTATGATAGATTGCCAAGATTACTACTGTGTGTCACTTGGATCATGAGAAGGTTATTTATCTAAGAAAAACACTACTTTTATTGCTTACTAATATGTCTACACTGGTAAGTACGAACCACTTCTCACTTTCTTGACTTCCATTGTCAAGGTCCTGAAAAACTCTTGTCTGAAACAGCCAGTGTTCTTACCAACTGAGACAGAAACTGGAAACATTCTAAATGCCCCTCAACCAAAGAATTGATAAGGAAGATGTGGTACATTTATGCAAGGAATATAACTCAGCTATTAAAAAATAAGGACATCATGAAATTTGCAAGCAAATGAATGGAACTAGAAAATATCCTGAGTGAGATAATCAGATTCAGAAAAACAAGTAATTATAGGTACTTAATAATAAATGGATATTAGCCATAAAGTACAGGATAACCAGGCTATAATATATAGCCCTAAAATGCTGAGTAACTAGGAGGACCCAAGGACTATACTTGAATCTCACCCAAGAGAGGAAATAAAATAGATATCTGAGGTAGATGGAGGGAGAAAACAGGGTGGGGAAGGGGTAGGAAGGGGAACAGGGGTGGGGATCAGAAATGGGGAGGAGAGAAGTCAGAGAGAGAGAGAGAGAGAGAGAGAGAGAGAGAGAGAGAGAGAGAGAGAGAGAGAGAGAGAGAACATAAATCATTTGGGGGCATCTCTGGGATGGAGGAGGCTTCCAGGAATCATCTATGGGGGTGATCCTAGCTGAGAACTCGACTAGCTATTGATATGAAACCTGCAGAGACCTCTTTCTGTAGCCAGTTGGGAATTCTAGTGGAGGGAAGCATCAATCTACCCACAAAACCTTTTGCACAAAATTTGTCCTGCCTACAAGAAGTGCAGGGATAAAAATGGAGCATAGATTGATGGAATGGCAAACCCATGACTGGGTCAAATCCCATGAGAGAGAGCCAGCTGCTGACACTATTAATGGTATGTGTCTGCTATGTGTGCAGTCTAGAACCTAGCATAATTGTCTTCTGAGAAGCTTCATCCCAGAAGTTGATAGAAACAGATGCAGAGACCCATAGGCAAATATCATGTAGAGCCCAGGGAGTCTTGTAGAAGAGTTGGGGGGGGATTGATGGAACATTAGGCAATGAGGACACCACAAGAGACTTGGCCCATGGAGACTCATGGAGACACAACCACTGTGCATGAGCTGGCTATCAGCCCCATCCACAAATGTAGCACATGTGCCCCTTGTTCTCCATGTGGGTCACCAAACAATTAGAGTTGGAGAGGGGGGCTGTCTCTGACTGCATTGCCTTCCTTTTGGATCCCTTTCCCATAGCTAGGCTACCTTATCTGTCCTCAGAGGGAGAGAATGCACTTATTCCTGCCACAAATTGATATACGAAGGTGGTTTGGTACCCATGGGGAGTGTTCCCCTTCTCTAAGGAAAAGGAAATTGGGGAATAGGGGAATGGGGGAGAGGGGGAGATGGTATGTCAGGGAAGGTAGGAGGGAGGCTACAATAAAGTTGTGAAGTTAATAAATAAATTAATGAAAAAAATAGCTCTTGGCATTTTGTCACATCTGCGGGCTTATTCTTCCCTCATCATATGCTGTGCTAATCTAACATAAACAAAGCATGTATGGAGGGAAGTCTCCATAGGTATGAGTGCTTGATGATGTTGCAGAAGAACTGAATTTAATTCCCAGCACCATGCCAGACATCCCACAACTCTCTGTCACTCCAGCTACAGGACATCGTACCTCCTGTTCTGGCTTCAGAAGATGTCTGTATTCATGCACTTACCTTTTCCCTAGTACAAATATGGAGCTGTAACTCCAGTTAAAATTAAACTTGAATGTGGACCAAGCATTGAATCATTACTCTTGATTCATTTCTCCTTAATAATTGAACAGTATACATACACAATAGTCAACTGAGAATAATCATGGTATCACTGTTGGTGATGAGGCCAATCTGAAAAGTGAAATTTAGGATGAGCCAAAAATAGAAATTTCTCTCTTTGCTACTACTAACTGTGGAGCAGATATGTAGGATTAGTGCAATATTTGTAGGATATACACAGCCGGCATGAATCTAAGCAGTTTTTCTAAGATCCATGACTGATCTTGTCTTGACATAATAGTCTAGAAATAAATACAAGAGGTTTGTTTTAAAACCTCATTGTTTTTAGTGAGACAGGTAGATGAGAGCAAACCAAAACCAAGGCCTATCACACATAGAAAGGGGCCTCCCTCCTTCCACACACACACCAGGCTAAGATGACTCCTCATCCTTTCTCTCCTCATGAGGAATAAGTGAGAAACATTGAACATTTTTTCTGAATATTTCCCTGAAGAGGCAAAAGAAAAAAAAGGTAGCAAAGCCCACCAGAGTGTCCCTAAGGGATCTGAGCAGAAAGATCCTAAACCAGCACTTCTCAGTTTAGTGAGCCACCAACCCTTTTGATTCTGAATGACAATTTCATGACCTGGAGGTCACTACAACATGAGGAACTGTGCTAAAACATCACAACATTTGAAAAATTGCAAGCACTGTTATGAAATACAAGAGACAAAAGGATCCCTTTCCTGTCAAAGCACAGGAATTACACTGGACACCTTTTCTGAAATTGCCTCTCCTGTCCCTTCAGCATAAAGTGTGTGTAGCCCTAGACTACAGGTTAACTCCAAACAATAGGACCCTCAATTTTTATTTATTTATCTTTTTGATTTACAACTTCCCTTTATTCTGGGTCACGTAACCACTTCCACAGCAGAACATGTTTGAGGCTCTCTGGGCTATGCTCATTCATATTTAACTCAAAAAATTTCCCTCTTTCTCTATTTTTATTAATTTTTAAAATTAATTATTTTATTTATTTACACCACAAATATTGCCCTCCCACTCAGTCCCTCCTCCCAGTTCCCCTTCCCAAAGTTCTTCAGTCCATTTCCCGCTCCATCCCTTCACCTCGGGAAGGGTACTTCCCCTCCCCCTTGACCCTCAAATGTTCAACTCCATTTTTCCTGGCTAATTTTATTAGCACCCTACTGGAGCATATGCAATTTCTTTTTATTCTTTGCACAAAGGACACATCAACTTAACCTTATATACATTCACAACTCATATTATTTTTACTTTTTTGTGGGTTTTTGTCACAGGATTATTTGGACATATGAAGATGAAATAGCTTAGTTAGAGAATAAAGCAAATGTTCTCTGAATTTCCATCTTTGGGAGACTGTATATAACACTCCTAGAGTCTGTAACACCTAAAGCCCTCCCTGATAGTCTGAATACACCAATAATTTATTACCTGCACAGTTCCACTGCAAAATCTATACTGGAAGGAGAAAATGTATTTTTCTGCTTTAGGAGCAAGAAAATCAATCTGTAGCCGCTTGACAGATTCTGATCTTGTGATTTAGGTGTCCTTAATCAGAGAAGTCTGAAGAGCAGAGCACATCAGAATAATAAAGAAGGAGCTTGGAGAAATGGAAAACTTGCCAGCACATATCTCCACCTGCCGTGTTGGGCAGAATGTGTGACTTCACACCCGTGAGTCCTATAGTCACTCAGCCATTTATGTTTGTGATGCTTGTTCCTAGCTTGTAGAGCTTTCTGATGATATTGAAGGATTCTGCAAGGTTAGCAAGGAAAGACTGAATTCATAGCAGCAGTTGGTTTGAAGTCCATCTAGGGTATCCTCTGTTTGTCAAGGCATCTTTAGAATTGATGCCTTCAAAGACAAACTCCCTTTCCTTACTTGATGGTTTCAGTCATAGATCCCTGGGGACCTTGGAACAAGTTCTATTGGTAACAGGTTTTTTTCCTACATGCTCAGGTATCTGAATACTTTCTCCTTAATTGAATAAAGTTTAAGATATGAACTTAGAAAGATATTGAGAAAGTCTAGCCTTACAGTCATCAAAATTTGTCTTGGCCATGATAGAAAGACAATATATGGGGTAGGAGTATTGAGAAAAAAAAATAGCAACAAACTTGGATCATGCTACTTGGCTGAAAAATCAACCAGAATAAATCTCTATACATACCTACCTCTTTCTGGCTTCTTAGCACTCATTAAGTTCATCATACTCATCATAAAAATAAGAAATAAGTATATAGCTTAAACAATGCTATATAAATATTAGCTTCTATAATATCATCAAAATAGATTTATTGCAAATATAATAAACATTCTTCAACCCAAGATTTTCTAGTAGCTTGTTTCACCATGGCATGTGGTAAAAGTAAACAGAGGCTCAATCTTTCTAGAGTGACGTGACCCTATGACTTCTGAAACTGTTCTATTACTAAGATCTTTGTAATAAACAAAGAAAATAAATGAAAATGAACAAGTATTATTATACTTCAAAGTAAAAACTTTCTTAAACATCTACAAACACTGAAAGAAGGACTCTTCAGGCTTTATGCTATTTTCTGAAGGAAATATAGAAATAGTCTAGAGGAATAAGCTCAGTGAATGAACCCTAGAATTCCATCTGTTTCTAGAAATTAGTCAGGAGCTGAAATGAATGGATGAGGCTTATCTAGATGCAACTCCTTTATATTTAAGAATCCCTGACAGATTCCCAGGGCTCAAGCCCATATAAAAAGGACCATGATGTAACCATCATGACATCAAATGGTGAACAGACTATTTACTTGCTGAAAAACTAAAAATGATTAGTAGTATTTAAGTGCTGGCAGACATTTGCACACATTTCCATAATGCTAGAAGCACTACTCTATAGTTGTATTATATAAACAGCATGATACTACTACAACACAACAGTTATGTAGATAAATGGAATAAATAAAAGAAATGAATATAAGTCCTTGAAATTAAGAATACCTCAATTTATGTGCCAAAATTACACAGTGACAAAAAGATAACATCTTCCAAAAATAGTGTTGGAAAAACTATGAAGCAACATCCTGCACAAAACCTGAATTATATGATTTTAAAATGTTTCTTCCTTCCATGACATCCTTACAAATTTTATATGATTTACAAGTAGATTAGATATACTGACATGAATATTGATTTAATTGGCCATGTGGTCTAGTGTGTATAGCTATAAGAAAATTTGTCTAAGTTTGATCAACTGAGTAAAAGATATAAGTAGTAACTAGTATATTGCTTAATACCAGTACAAAGGAGTGGAGCATCAAATTTGATACTTTACATACCAAACACTAAATATGCTTTAAAACACTACTCCAAAAAATTTACACAACCTAAATATAACCAAAAGTCACTCAAAGTTATGTTGTTTCTTAAGTATTTTAGAAAATGCATGCACAAAAGCTAGAGATTTATTTGTTTAAACATCAAAAAATTGGATAAGTAAAAACCATATTTTTAAGTAAACTGGAAATAGTTAATCAAACATATTCACCAATGAAAAGTGATCAGAGGAATTCATAAACAATATTTCATATTATAAAACAAAGAAGCAATGTTGATGTACAAAACCAAGTAATAAAATAGTAATAATTTATAAATTTTTTACCTTCTAAATAACATTAAACTAAGTACAACTGGGCTGGAGATATGGCTCCGCTGCTCTTCTAGAGGTCCTGAGTTCAATTCCCAGCAACCACATGGAAGATCACATCTATCTGTAATGGGATTTGACTCCCTCTTCAGGTATGTCTGAAGACAGCATACAAACATACATAAAATAAAATAAAAAAATAACTACAACCATCTTCAACTCCATAAGTAATTACTTAATTTTAGGATTTTTTAAAGGGTTCATGAAGAATTCTAAGTCTCCAGATTGTGGTCCCATGTATCTCAGAGTTTGGAAGAGTAGCAGATCCATTGGTGTCTCTTTCTTTATATTTGTTAAAATTAAGAATTCTGAATTGAGATATATTACACTAAGTAGTTTTATTGAATATTGTCTTGCTCTCTCATAATTCATTTTGAAGTTGTTGAAAAGAAAAACTTCATGAATAATAGGGAAAAACTCTTAACAGAAAGGGCTGTGACCCAGGCAGTTCTTCATCCAGCTGTATTGTTATTGAATAAATACAAGATCAGGCCCATTACAAGCTTACTGAATACAATTTACTGACTAAACATCAGAGAGCAAACCCTTAGCAGCTTCTATGCATAGCAAGCCTTGGAAGTTCTGCTCTAGGTGAGCTCAGGGACAGGAGAAATATATTGCTAAGTAAGAAGGCTTGATCTGTAAAATTAACTGAAAATAATCTCATTTGTGTAGAACATAAAAATTTAATAGTAAATACCTAATACCAAAACCATGTATCTGTAAGAATTTAATATAATAAAATTGCATCTTTGGTAGAAGGAGATGAGAAAACCCAAAGTAATAAGTTTTCACATAAATTTGGGTAATATCGTGCTGTCTGAGATAGCCTTGTTTTTAATATTGTTCAAGTCGAAGATTCCATGTTTAAAGACATCAGAAGATAAGTATTAGAATTACAGTTTCAAAATTAATAATGGAAACAAGTGAATTGAAAAAGATAGCATGAAACTGAAAATGAAATAATATGGAAGCTGTTTGAGCATGCTACTGAAACGGATACCTCACATAATCCACTTAAAGGGAAGAAAGGTTTATTTTGGTTCTTCTCTCTCTCCCTCTCCTCTCACTCTCTCTCTCTCTCCCTTTCTCTCCCTTTCTCTCTCTCTCTCTCTCTCTCTCTCTCTCTCTCTCTCTCTCTCTCTCTCTCTCTCTCTCTCTCTCTCTCTCTCTCTCTCTCTCTCTCTCTGTCTTGGTTCATCAGAAAATGTTCTTGTTTTTTGGGTCGACAGCAGCACAGTACATTGTCATAGGCAGGTGTAGCAGAGAAAACTGCTGAGTACCATGGCCAAGTATGATAGAGAGAGGAAGACAGCAGGGACTCAAAGTCCACTTCAAGGCCATCCTTTGAATTTTCTCAAACCTTTTAATAGGATATTCCTTCTAAATTTTCTCCCATCTCCCTGTAGCATCACAAGCTGTAGTGCCAGGTGTAGCTCGGTGGCTTTTAGGTATCAATCTCTATTCAACCTGTATATCCTAGTTTGTTTTCCACTGCTGCAATGAACACCACAATTAAAATTAGTGTTGGAATTGAAAAATTTATTTCAACTTATAGCTCCCAGATGGCAATCCAACATTAAAATAATTGGTATAGGAACTCAAGTCAGGAATTGAAGTCGAGATCTTAAAGGAAGGCATGTTCCATCTGATTCCTCAGGTGCCTTTCTAAGAGAATGCACACCCACTGCCAAAGCCTGGGGATGATAACGTGCACAATGAGCTGGACCTCATAATATCAGTCAAAAAACAAACAAACAAAAATGTTCTACAGACACTCACTTAGCCCAATCTGATAGAGGCAATTCTTTAATTAAGGTTCACTTTTCCAAGGTGTCTCAAGTTTGTGTCATGTTCAGAAAAATTAACTAGCACAGAACTACAAAAACAGCAGCAGAACATCATGCTTTGCTACATATAGAAGAGACATGTCTCTGAAACAAAATGAAACTAATAACTGATAGCAAATGCACTCAAGCAAAAGTTCAAAGCTAAAACGGAGAGAGAAAATTTAAAAGTGGAACACCAGTTATTAATCAAGTAAAAGAAGAAATATTCATTTTTTATTTTTTCTTACAACTTTACAAAATCTCGGTTCTTCATTCTTGCACACCAGAATTTCAGTTCACGTTACATCTAGCTCATCTACTCTACACATAACTGCACTACCCATAACAAGGAGTGTGGTCCCTTGAACAAGAAAGCTTAACAGCTTCTTCATGATGCTTCCCAATTAGATATTCCTTGGGACAACTCTTCCATGACATTTTTTGGCTCTTCCAATACTCAGTATTCCCTGATGTCATGTTCACTTTCTGCCAAAAGCTTGAGTATTTATTTCACTGACAATGCAGAAGCAAGCCAGTATCTCTGTCCAGCTTTACTTCTCTCCTGTTAGATTTGGAGAAGAGGATCTTCTTGGAGTTTAACTACGAACAATTCTGCTTTAACTCACCTGTACATTTCATCATTGTCAATGAAGCAAACCATCAGAAGAATTTTTATCTATTTCCAGAACCATAATATTTGGTAAAAATCTGTTTTAGATGTTTTCATTTACACAAAAATGCAAAATGGTAAAACCCTCAACTGATTCTTCAGCAAATGACTCATTGACTTATTTTTTTCTCTTCATGAAAAGATCTCCTTAAGTCTTCCTTTTTACATTTTTTATTCCTAGGTTTTATATTTTGATAGAAATATAATAATTATACATATTTCTGTGGTGTTATATGATACATAGATAGATAGATAGATAGATAGATAGATAGATAGATAGATAGATAGATAGATGAGATCTGTGATGACTAAATCTGGATTATTAGTATATTTATTACCGTAAGCATCCCACACTTCTTTGTAGTCAGAAATGAAAAGTGGTTTGACATGCACATTATTCTGGACCAGATTTACCTCACTGCAACACCAAAGTTTGTTTCTCCTCACTGCAATTGTTTTGTTTGTAGCCAAGCTCTCCCCATCTTCCTTCTATATGACTCCCTTCAGGTTCTACTAACTAGAGTTCTATCAACTTACAGGAGAACAACTCTATAAGAAACTATATACATGATATTATCTTGTACTTATCTTTTTGTGCCTAGTTTATTTCCCTTAACACTGGCTTTCAGGTCCATTCAAGTTGCAAATGACAAAATTTCAGTTTATTATAGCTAAATAA
Organism: Mastomys coucha; assembly: GCF_008632895.1. Classification (NCBI taxonomy): domain Eukaryota; kingdom Metazoa; phylum Chordata; class Mammalia; order Rodentia; family Muridae; genus Mastomys; species Mastomys coucha. The sequence continues at coordinate 20,587,276 of NW_022196905.1, forward strand.
TATTCCTGAGTTTTCAGTAACTGTCTGCAATGATAGTCACTTATTCTACCTAACACTCATAGTAGAAATATCATTGAACCCAAGCTTCAATGTTGGTTCAACCTTGGCCAGCACCATAGGGCAACAGAATACTATTGGTCTTTCTGATTTCACTGATAGACTATCGTTCTTTGGTTCCTTAGAAGAAGAAAACAATCATGACTCTTCATACAGAAAGTATGATCTCTTTTAGAGTCTTGTCGTACTTCACCTGGGAAGTTTTAAACATGCAATAGCAAAAGCGAATTTGCCAGGCAAGGAGTATCTTTTTGCTCCTATTGGGTCTTGAAAGCTGTATTTGCCTAGTCTTGCAGTAAGTTCTAGAAGTACTTCCTGTGAAAACATTTTGTTATTGAAAGAATCTACTCCAGATTTGTACAGGCCTCCAATGCTTTCAGTTTGTATTCTCTCATATCACTAACTTATTATCTTAGTTTCAGTAAACAAAATATAAAACTACACTTATTCAAGAAAAAAATAGATAAATTGAAAAATATCTACAAAGAGAAAGAAATCATTATCAATATATTTTTATGAAGAAATTCTAGCATTGCATTGTTTGTCCTGGACAAACAATGTCACATGTTAAAGGAAAATAAATTTTGATGTGAACATTTCTTTGAGGAAGTTCAATGAAAATGATATGATTATATTTTAAATAAAAAGAATAAGAATTTTAAAAAGAAAGTTCAATACAAATTACATTATAAACCTATTCTAGTCTTGAGTAAATATTCAAATAACCAAAACAGAAAAACAAACTAAATCCAGGGCAACTATACATTAAATTCTAACACTCTAGAGAGGAGGGAATTCATATGTTTCACTGCTTTAACAAACTTCCATTATATATTAGGCAATGCATTCAGTAGATAACGGACATGTTGGAACGACTCCAAGCTTGTGGTTTTTAAAATAACTACAGTTGGTAAGATACAGTGGGATAAAACACTGTATTCAAGTGTGGAGACTCCTAAACAAGTAGTATTATAACTATTTGTTTTTTTACATTTTAAATACTTACTGCCAAAACATTGAAAACTTAGTTTTTAAATTCTGTTCAAAGACAAAGAATCTTTCTATTTCTAACTTACACTGGGATTGAGCTAAACTACTTAGGAACAAAGTCATGAAAAACAAAGATATGCTAAATGACTAGATAGAATATTAACTTTGGTGCCTTATGCTTCATTTTCTAGTTCCCAGCTCCTTCTGCATTCCTGGAGGCCTACCTGAACTGTGGACAACTAGGTAGGCCACCAGCCCCTGCTCTTTGCTAGCAATGCGGTCCCTTTTGGGTTCACATGGCAAAGTGTTACCTGTCCTAGGTGCTCTTTTTTTAGTCCACAACTCTGTCTCCTTTCCCAGAGGCTACTCTGGAAATAGGAATCCACAGGAAGACTGTTACTATGGCCTTCAGAGGCAAGATCAACATCAAAAACCCCAGAAGCTACACAGGCCACAAAAATATTAGGAAGATATCCTACTGGACCTGAATGATCACTAGTCACCAGAATCCCAAGCCACTCAACTCACAAAACAGAAACAACACAGAAATCAGAAGAAAAAAATCCAAAAACTGTACATCCAACAAAGATAAACTCAGAAATCAGCATCTAAACCTATAATAGAGGCAAAACCCAGATGGCTATAGGCCATTGTAAGAACAAAATAAAAAATAGCCAAAGAAATATAGCACTTCCAGAACCCAACTATCCTACTACAGCAAGCCCTGGATACTCTAACACAGATGAAGTACAAGAAAATGAAGATAATAGAGGTATTTAGGGAGAAAAGTGAATAAATCCTTTTAAAAATACAGGAAAATATAATCAAAGAGGTTAAGGAAATTAATAAAACTGTTCAAGACCTGAAAAATGGAAATAGAAGCAATAAAGAAAACACAAACTGAGAGAATCTTGGAGATGGAAAACCTAGGGAAGAGAACAGGATCTACAGACACAAGTATCACAAACAATACAAGAATTAGAAGGAAGACTGTCAGGCATAGAAGATATGATAGAAAGAAAATCAATACATCAATCAAAGAAAATGTTAAATCTAAAAAAGGTTCAGACAGTGAACATCCAGGGAATATGGGGCATTTTGAAGAGACCAAATCTAATAATAATAGGAACAGAAGAAGAAAAAGATCTCACGCTCAAAGGCCCAGAAAATATTTTCAACAAAATCATAGAATAAAATTTCCCTGAACAAAAGGAAGAGATGGGTATAAACTTACTAAAACATTACAGAGCACCAAATAGATTAAACCAAAGAAGAAAAACCTTACACCACATAATAATAAAAATATTAAATGTACAGAACAAATAAATAATATTTAAAGCCTCCAGGGAAAAGGGACAAGTAACATATGAAGGCAGTCCTATTAAAATTATACCCAACTTCTTAACAGATACTCTAAAATCCGTGTGAGCACGATGTCTTACAGTTTGTAAGACACAAGTGATACCAACCCAGACTGCCATATCAAACAAAGCTTTATATGGAGAAAAATTATTCCATTACAATATCAAATTTAAATAATATCTATTCACAAATTCAGTCCTAGAGAAGATACTGGGAGGAAAACTCCAACCCAAAAAAGTTAACTACACCCAAGGAAAAAATAAATGAATAATTTCACACCAGCAAAACTAAAAGAAGAATATACACACATAAGAAAACACACACACACACACTGACACCAACAACATCAAAATAACAGGAATTAACAATCATTGCTATTTAGTATCTCTCAACATTAATGGGCTTAATTCTCCAATAAAAAGACACAAACTATCGGAATGGATATGAAAACAGAATACAAAAGACATACCTCAACATCAAAGATAGATATTATCCCAGAGTAAAGGACTGGAAAAAGGCCTTTCAAGCAAATGAACTCCAGAAGTAAGCAGGAGTAGCCATTCTAATATCTAATAAGATAAACTTTTAACCAAAATTATTTAAAAGAGATGGAGAAGGAGGACTTTCATTACTCATCAAAAGACAAACTCCCCCAAGATGATGTCTCAATTCTGAATATCTATTTCACAAATGTAAGGGCACCTACATTTGTAAAGGAAATATTACTAAAACCCTACATATCAAACCCCAAAAATTTATATAGGAGACTTTAATACTCCCCGCTTACCATGGACAGGTCATCCAGACAGAAACTAAATAGATAAACAATGGAACTAACAGAAGTTATGACTCAAGTGGACCTAAAGTATATATAGAGAACACTTCATTTGCACACAAGAGAATGTATTTTTTTTTCAAATTGCACCATGTTTCTCAAACATTGTTAGATTTAATTACTAACTTTTTGAGGAAAAATGTATATCTATGTTCATAAAGATAATTATGTAATACTCTCTCTCATGATTTTCTGAATTGCTTGTTTCGGGATTTGTTTGGCCTCGGTAATCAGTTTAATCAGAATAATCCCTCAGAACCAGTGGCGGGTTGACCCATTGTTCTGGGCCTCTAGTCCCATTCTGGACATGGAGAATGCAAACATAAGCTTTGCTCACCTCTTGCAGCCCATCCGGGATCTCACTGAGAACTGGGAGGTGGACGTGGAGGCACAGCTGGGCGAGTATCTGGAGGAGCTGGACCAGACCCGCATTTCTTTTGATGAAGGCAAAACCACAGTGAACTTCATTGAGGCAGCACTGTTGATCCAGGGCTCAGCCTGTGTCTATAGTAAAAAGGTGGAGTACCTCTACTCGCTGGTCTACCAGGCTCTCGATTTTATTTCTGACAAGAAGCGAGCCAAGCAGCTCTCTTCAGTGCAGGAAGATGGGAGCAACCGGGCTGTCAACTTGAGGGGGACTCCCTGTGAAACAGAGGATGAGTTCCTGCCACTGGACGGCTTCCCCGACTCCCGGGCTAATGTTGATCTGAAAAATGACCGGGTATCTAGTGAGCTGCCCATGATGCCCCTTCTGCCCATGGCCCTGGTGGCCCCTAATGAAGTGGAAAAGAATATGAGGCCCTTGTATAGCTTCTCAGCACCTCCTGGAACATTCTTCAAAACTGAACATATTCTCAGCCACCAAGCAAGTCTCAACATATAAAGAAGATTTAAATAAGTTCTGGTATCTATCAAACCACCATGAATTAAAGCTGTACTTCAACAACAGAACCAACAGAAAGCCTACAAACTCATGAAAAAATCAAGAAATCCATACTCAATGGCCACTGGGTAAAGAAAGAAATAAAGAAAGAAATTAAAAAGTGTTAAGATTCAATGAAAATGAAGGAACAATAAACCCAAACCTATAGGACACAATGAAAGTTAAGAGGAAAGTTCATAGCACAAAATGCCCTCATAAAAAAGTTAGTGACATCTCATATTAGTGACTTGATATCACACCTAAAAGCTTTAGAACAAAAAGAAGCAAACACACCGAAGAGGAGTAGATGAAAGGGAATAATATCAGGGCTGAAATCAATAAATTAGAAACAAAGAGAACAATACAAAGAATCAATGAAAACAAGAGTTGGTTCTTTGAGAAAATCAGCAAGATAAACAAATCCTTAGCCAAGCTAACTAAAAGACACAGAGAAAATATCTCAATTAATAAAAACAGAAATCAAAAGGGAAATATAACAACAAACACTTAGAAAATCCAAAGAATCATTAGGTCTTACATCAAAAAATTGTATTCCACAAAATTGGAAAATGTAAATGAAATGAACAATTTTCTTAATAAATACCACATACCAAAACTAAGTCAATATCAGGTAAAAAAAATATAAGTAAGATGAATAGCTACTAAGGAGGAAATAGAAGAAGTCATTAAAAGTATCCCAACCCAAAAAGCCCAGAGACTAATGGTTTTACTCTAGAATTCTACAAGACTTTCAAAGAAGAGCTAATATTAATACTCCTCAAATTTTTCTACGAAATAGAAATAAAAGGAACATTGCCCAATCCATTTTGAAGCCATAATCACCCCAATATCTAAACTACACAGACTCAACAAAAAAAGAATTTCAGACCAATTTACCTTGTGAATATTGATGCAAAAATGCTCAATAAAATGCTCACAAACCTACTACAATAAGACAACAAAAGCATCATTTACCTTGATCAAGTAGGATTCATCCCAGAGATACAGGGATGGTTTAGTATATGAAAATTCATCAATGTAATCCACCATATAAACAAATTGAAAGAACAAAAATCACATTCTCATCTCACTAAATGCTGAAAAGCCTTTGACAAAAAACAACCTCTTTATGTTAAAAGTCTTAGTGAGATCAGAAACATAAGGCACATATCTAAACATAATAAAAGCAATATATAGCAAGCCAATAGCCAACATCAGATTAAATAGGGAGAAACTTAAAGCAATACCACTAAAATCAGGGACAAGAAAAGGATGAGTATGTGGAGTTCTAGCTAGAGCGATAAAACATCAAAAAGAGATCAAGTGGATAAAATTATAAAGGAAGAAGTCAAAGTAGAACTATTCACAGATCATATGATTGTATACATAAGGGACCCCAAAAGTCTTACTAGAGAGCTCCCATAGCTCATAAACCCCTTCAGCAAAGTGGCCAGATACAAAATTACCTTTAAAAATTAAAAATCAGTATCCTGCCTATATACAAATAATAAATGGATTAAGAAACAAATTAGAGAAACAACACCCTTCATAATAACCATAAATAACAGAAAATATCTTAGTGTAACTCTAACCAAACAAGAAAAAGACCTATATGACAAAAACTTCAATTCTTTGAAGAAGGAAATTGAAGAAGATATGAGAAGATGAAAAGATCTCCCATGCTCATGGACTGGTAGGATTAACATAAGAAAAATGAGCATTCTATCAAAAGCAATCTACAGATTCAATGAAATTCCCATGAAAATTCCAACACAATTCTTTACAGACCTTGAAAGAACAATAAACAATTTCAGATGGAAAAACAACAACAACAACAACAACAAAAACAAACATAGGATAGCAAAATCAATCCTGTACAATAAAAGAACTTCTGAGATACCACCACCTCTGATTTCAAGTTCTACTTCAGAACAATAGTAATAGAAACATAGAGTACTGGCATAAAAACAGACGCGTTGATAAATGAAATCTAATTGAAGAAACAGAAAAAAATCTGCATATCTATGGACACTTGATTGTTGACAAAGGAGATAAAATTATATGATGGGAAAAGAAAACATCTTCACCAAATGGTGCTGGTCAAACTTGATGCCTGCATTTTGAAGAGTGCTAATAGATCCATAGTTATCATACTGCACAAAATTCAAATCCAAGAGGATCAAAGATCTCAACATAAAACCAGATACACTAAATCTGATAGAAAAGAAAGTGGGGAATAGCCGTGAATACATTGGAATGGAAGACAACTTCCTGAAGTGAACATCAACAGCTCAGGTACTAAGATGGGATCTCATGAAACTGAAAAGCAAACAGACACTGTCTGTGGGGAAAATCAGCAGCCTAGAGAATGGGAAAAGATTTTCATTAACTCCATATGTGACAGAAGGATGACATCTAAAATATAGAAAGAACTCAAGAAGCTAAACATCAACAAACCAAAGAATCCAATTAAAAAATGAGGTACAGAGCTAAATTGAGAAATCTATTTTTTTCTTTTATTAGATGTTTTCTTTATTTACAATATATCCGTTTACAGGTTCCCCTCCAAAAATAAAATAAAATAAAATACCAAAAACTAAAACAAACCCCTGTTCCCTCCCCACTCCTCCTGCTCATCCACCCACCCCCTCCTGCTTACTGGCCCTGGCATTCCCCTACACTGGGGCACAGAACCTTCACAGGGCCA
>NW_022196905.1:20594339-20635579 GCF_008632895.1 Mastomys coucha
TGCTGGAGCCATTAGTCCCACCATGTGTACTCTTTGGTTGGTGGTTTAGTCCCTGGGAGTTCTGAGGGCATTAGTTGGTTTATATTGTTGTTTGTCCTAAGGGGCTGCAAACCCTTTAGCTCCTTGGGTCCTTTCTCTAGCTCCTTCACTGGGGACCATGTACTCTGTCCAAGGGATGGCTGTGAGCCTCTACTTCTGTATTAGTCGGGTACTGTCAGAACCTCTCAGGAGACACCTATATCAGGCTCCTGTCATCCAGCACTTGATGGCATCCACAATAGTGTATAGATATGATGAGTGAATATGGGAAGGATTCCCAGGTGGAGCAGTCTCTGAATTCTCTTTCCTTTAGTCTCTGCTCCATAGTAAAATTGAAGACCCAGAAATGAACCCACAAACCTATGGCCACTTGATCTTTGACAAAGGAGCTAAACCATCCAGTGGAAAAAAAACAGCATTTTCAACAAATGGTGCTGGCTCAACTGGCAGTTAGCATGTAGAAGAATGCAAATCTATCCATTCCCATCTCCTTGTACAATGCTCAAGTCCAAATGAATCAAGGACCTCCACATAAAACCATATACACTGAAACTAATAGAAAAGAAAGTGGGGAAGGGCCTCAAGTACATAGGCACAGTGGAAAATTTCAAATTTCCTGAACAGAACACCAATAGCTTATGCTCTAAGATCAAGAATTGACAAATGGGACCTCATAAAAACTGCAAAGCTTCTGTAAGGCAAAAGACACTGTCAATAGGACAAAATGGCAACCAACAAATTGGGAAAAGATCTTTACCAATCCTATATCTTATAGAGGGCTAATATCCAATAAATACAAAGAACTCAAGAAGTTAGACTCCAGAGAAACAAATAACCCTATTAAAAAATGGGGTACAGAGCTAAACAAAGAATTCTCAACTGATGAATACCGAATGATTGAGAAGCACCTAAAGAAATGTTCGACATCCTTAGTCATCAGGGAAATGCAAATCAAAACAACACTAAGATTTCACCTCACACCAGTCAGAATGGCTGGGATAAAAAACTCAGGTGACAGTATATGCTGGTGAGGTTGTGGAGAAAGAGGAACTACTTCATTGTTGGTGGCATTGCAAGCTGGAACAACCACTCTGGAAATCAGCTTGGTGGTTCCTCCGGAAATTGGACATAGTACTACCAGAGGACCCAGCTATACCACTCCTGGGCATATACCCAGAAGATGCTCCAACATGTAATAAGGACACATGTTCCACTATGTTCATAGCAGCCTTATTTATAATAACCAGAAACTGGAAACAACCCAGATGTCCCTCAACAGAGGAATGGATACAGAAAATGTGGTACATCTACACAATGGAGTACTACTCAGCTATTAAAAACAATGAATCTATGAAATTCCTGGGGAAATGGATGGATCTGGAGAATATCATCCTGAGTGAGGTAACCCAGTCACAAAAGAACACACATGATATGCATTCTCTGATAAGTGGATATTAGCCCAGAAGATCGGAATACACAAAATAAAAACCACAAACCACAAGAAAATCAAGAAGAAGGAAGAACAGAGTGTGGATACTTTGTTCCTTCTTAAAGGGGAACAAAATACCCATGGAAGGAGTTGTAAATTGAGAATTCTTAACAGAGGACTCTCTAATGGCTGAGAAACACTGAGAGAAATGTTCAACATCCTTAGTCCTAAGGAAAATGAAAATCAAAATGACTCTGATATTGTATCTTACACTCCTCTGAATAGGTATGATGAAAAATTCAAGGGCCAGTTCAAGCTGGAAAGAATGTAAAGCAATAGAAACACTCCTCCATTGCTGGTGGGAATGCAAACTTTTACGAACACTTTAGAATTCATTTAGAATGAATTTGGGGGTTTCTCAGAAAATGGGAAATAGATCTACCTCAAGACTTAGAAATACAAGTCCTGGTCATATACCCAAAAGATAATCTACTGTACCACATGGACTCTTGCTCAATTATATTCATAGCAGTTCTATTCATAACAGCCAGAAACTGTGAACAACTCCAGATGCCCCTCTACTGACAAATGGATAAAAACAATGTGGTACATTCACATAATGAGTGTTACTTAGTCATTAAAACCAAATTTCATAATGTCATTATGATATTTACAGTGAAATGGATGTAACTAGAAAAGTTCATCCTGAGTGAGGTAACTCAAACCCAGAACGACAAACACAGTACATACTCACTTATAATGTATATTAGTCATAAAGTACATGGTAACTGTGCTACAAACTATGACCCAATGAAGCTAAGTAACGAGGAAGGTCCAAGGGGGTGGGGGAAGGTAGGTTGCTTGAATCTCACAGAGAAAGTATAATTGATTACACATCAAGGGTAAATGAATGAAGGTGAATGAGTTGGGGAGGGGTGGTAGTGGGAAGAAGAGGGACAAGTTAGGGGAGGACAGAGAGAGGGAGTACTGGATGAAACAACTGGAGGACACTCCTCTGATGATGATGAGCTAGAAACATGGGACAACTGAAATTCATAGGAGTCTATAAGGATGATCCTAGATAAGACAGAAGGCAAGACTACCAGTAGGTGGATTAGGAGACTAAAACATTCGCAAAACATTAGACCCACAATTTGTCCTGCTTACAAGATGAGTACAGGGTCCCCAATGAAGAAGCTAGAGAATGGACCCAAGGAGCTGAAGGGTTTACAGCCCCTTAGAACAAACAACAATATAAACTAACTAGTACTCTCAGAGCTCCCAGGGACTAAACCACCAACCAAAGAGTACACATGGTGAGTCTAATGGCTCCAGCAACATGTGTATAGTAGAGGATGGCCACATGGGTCATTAATGGGAGGAGAGACCCTTGGCCCTGGGAAGGTTCTATGCCCAAGTGCAGGGGAATGCCAGGGCCAGTAAGCAGGAGGGGGTGAGGTGGCGAGCAGGGGGAGTAGGGAGAAAACAGGGGTTTGTTTTTGTTTTTTGTATTTTTTTTCCTTTTTTTCAGAGGGAAAACTGGGAAAGGAGATATCATATGACATGTAAATAAAGAAAATATCTAAAAAAAAAAATACTACCAAAAAAAAAAAAGAAAGAAACACAGGACAATTGAAACTCATAGGATTCTATGAGGATGATTCTAGCTAAGACGGAAGGCAAGACTTCCCATAGATGGATTAGGAGACTAAAACATTCACAAAACATTAGACCCACAGTTTGTCCTGCTTATAAGATATGTAGGGACAAAGATGGAGCAGAATTTGAGGAAAGGCTAACAAGTGACTGGCCCAGCTTGAGACCCATGCCATGAGGGGTACCCAGTCCTGACACTATTATTGATAATCTGCTATACTTGCAGACAAGTGTCTAATATAACTCATCAGAGAGGCTTCACCCAGCAACTGAAGGAAACTGATGAATACACAGTTGAACGTTAAGGGTAGCTTGGGCCACACACACATACACACACACACACACACACACAGAATCAACTATCCTGGACCATAGGGGATCATGAGACTGAACTTCCAACCAAGGAGCATATATAGGATGAACCTAGACCCTCTACACATATGTAATAATTGTGCACCTGGGTCTTCATGTGGAACTTCTAAAGTTGGCACAGGGGCTGCCTCTGACTACATTGCCTGCCTTTGGATACTTTTCCACTAACTGGCCTTCTATGTCTAGCCTCATTACATGAAGATGGACCTAGACTAGTCTTCCTACAACTTAATATGCCAAGGTTGATTGATATCCATGTGAGACATCCACTTTCCTGACAAGAAGGGAAGGGAGGGTAGGTGTGTGGGAGGGGAAGGGAGAAGTATGGACTTGAAGAAGAGAAGATAGGCGAAGCTTCAATTGTGATATAAAATAAATAAATGACTTATCAAAAAATATTTTTGAGATACAGAAGAGTAGATCTTTAAAATGTAAATAATGCATATGGGGGTAAGTGTTGAATATTGTTTTAGAAAGCTTGCCAGAGGAAAAAAAATCTCGCCATATGTAGTAATTAAAAATATTTTAAGGACCCTGTCCAGCCTCATGAAGACCACAATCAATACAACCTTCTGCTCATCAATATGCAAAAAAGCACCAAGAGGACCCCAATTCTCATGCTGCAGTGCTCAGGAGTGGCAGACCACACCAGAGTTGACCCCCAACCCCAGTGCCATACAACTAGAGTGGAACAGGGCACTACTGAGATGACCCCAGACACCCAGAGGCTCCAGAGCCACTATGATGAGCAAGTAAGTGGTAGAGAGATGGAAAAGGAGAAGCAGAGGGTGTGAGTACAAGAGAGGCAGAGCTGGAGACTTGAGGGAGGTAAGAAACTGTTTGATGTGAGAGTTCAGTGATGCTATCTAAGGCCATGGTGAGGGTCTTGACCCAGTCCTACCACTGAGGGCTGTGTCTGGGTTCAAGGACCTGCAGCAGCTGGTTCTGTTGCCACTAAGGTCTAGATGGACATCCATGGTCTGGGCTGGTGCCTACAGCTATGTAGATTTCTGAGGGACATGCAGAGCTGGCCCACCTTTTGCCTAGGCAATCTGGAGAAGCTGGCCCCAAAGGAATTGAGAGCAAGAGAAGTGACCTTGCCCCTCATTAGCTGCAGTATTCTGGAGAATGGGGCTCACACTTCTCCCTGGAACTATAGTGAAGCTGGTTCTGCTTGATGAGGTTTCAGGTGGGCTAGTAAGTACCAGAGGGCATGAAAGTAGGAGAGCTGGCACTGTTCCTTGCCTACTGAAACACTCAAGAGAGCAGGCCCTGCACCTCACATAGAACAGCACAATAGAGCTGACCCTGCTGGTGGCATAAGAGGAGGAGAGATGGCTCTGCTTCTTACCAGCTGCAGAGAACTACCTAGGGCAGTGCTGCGGAGCTTACCCAGGGCTTGGATTTGGCCCTCCCCAACATCTATCCCAGAAGAATATGAATTGGATGAACTGGATGGACTTCTATGAACTGGAGCATATGAAATGGCTAGTCCTACAAATTAAGCCGGCAGGGTCTCCATGACACAGGGCAACAACAGGATATCTAAGAGGAGATCTAGTGAGGATCCAGTAATATAGTATAGTACAGTAGAAGCCAGAGGTCTTGAACCAGACCAATGACTCATTGCAGTGAACATTTGCAAGTAAAGAAGTAAGGATACACTGTCACATGCTACAACTTCTTTTGTGGGGGAGACTTCAAGGGCAGAGGGCAGGGACAAAGGGATCAGGAAGCCAACAAGTATTCCTGTCCTAATATCAGACACAATAAACTTCAAATCAAAACCAATCTGAAGAGATAAAGAGTGGCAATTATCATGATCAAGTGAACAATTAACAACCAAGAGGCCTAATCATCCAATCATCCTTATCCAATATGCATCAAATTCTAGCACGCCCAGTTTCAATAAAAAAATTATACTGATGGATTTTAAAACCACAGGTTCACATCAATCCATTAATGGTATATGATTTCAATACCCCACTTTCTCCATTTATGACCTCAGCATGAAAAATTGCATCCTGTAATTTTCTTTAGGTTTGGGTTGTAGGGTATTTTCAGTTTATTTTATGGAAAGATTTTTTTCTCTTTCAATTATGGCAGATAGTTTTGAGGGGCATTTTGGTCTAGGCTGGCTGTCATTGTCTCCTAGGACATCAATTGAATTGCTCTTGGCTTTTCTGGTTTCAAAGTTTCTATTGAGAGATCAGCTGATATTCTGACAGCTTTCTTTTTTTAAAAAAAAAATATATATGTTTTGTGCTTTCACTATTGCATCTTTCAATACACTTTCTTGGTTCTTGGTTCTGTATAATTAGTGTTTTAACTATAATATGTTGTGGGGATTTCCTTTTTCTAGTCTTCTCTGTTTGGTGTTCATTATGTTTCTTGTATTTGTTATGGGCATGTCCCCTTAAGTTTGAGGAAGGTTTTTCCCATAGTCTGTGGAAGATCTGCTCTATGTTATCAACTTGAGATTCTTGCCTCTCATTTGTGCCTCTAATAAAAGGTTTGGAGTTTTGATGGTGTCTCACACTTCCGATATGTTTTTAAAGCATTTTCATATTTTTTTATTTTTTTCATATTAATTCTTTATTTTATATTCTAGTCTTGATAGTCTCTCTTTCACTTGATTAATTCTACTTATAAGGCTTTATTCTGAATTGTTTAGTTCAGTTACTGAGTTCCACAAGTCTGTCTAAATTTTAGCTTGATTCTTCTCAATGTTTCTATCTCCTTATTGATTTTTTCTCAAGTGTGAACTACCTTCACCACTTCAATCAGCTTTACATTTGTGTGTGTTACTTTCCTTAAGCTTTTCTCCTTAATTTCAGAGAGCTTTTTCCTTGTTTCTTCCTTAATTTCCTTGAATTGTTTTATCACATTTTTTATATCATTCCTTTAAATTCTGGGCCCTATAGTTCATCTAGGTAATCTTCATTGGCAAACATTTCATGTGGTTTGTGTTTTTATGATGAGATATGGTCATATGCACTTCTTTTGTTACATCTAAATCTGATTTGGGTAGAATAGGTTAGGTCAGATGAGAGGCTGTGCAGGTGGATTAGACCTACAATTTGGAAATGTTTTCAGTGGAATAAAGTTAAGAAGATAGAGTGGATTAGTTTACAGGATTCATCTCCTGGTATAAGCCTAGACTATGGGGCTAGTTCTGGCTGGGTGGAAAGATTAGATATTGTGAGCAGGAGGCTATGTATAGAGAGATGTGGCCACACTAGACAAGGTCACTAGATGTGGGACCCAAAATAGTTCTTTCAGGTTGGATTGGTTGCATAAATACAAAGGGTCAGGGAGATTCACCAGGCTAGGACTTAGAGAAGGATAATGAGAGATATCTGAAACAATTGCCTGATAGTATGATAGAAAGGTGCCATTACATTGTCAGTTAAATGACAATAATGTGAATACCCAGAGAAGCATACTTTGTATGCTGTGAATCAGCACCTGACAAATGGTATTGCTTCCTCCATAGCCTGATGATCTGCAAGGCTTGTTTTCATTGGTGGTGGAGTGTTTCTGCCAGAAAGGATAATAAGTATTCCATCAAAGTAGAAGCTAAGAATCCCCCTTGTGAAAATTCTACTTTGGGCTCTGAAAGCTATGAATCAAGCCAAAGGAGGAATTACTATGTGAGCATATTAGATTGATCTATTCTATCAGGAGAAAATTAATCTGGGTATCCATGGTGCAAGGAAAGGCTCTATTTCTGGAGTGTATGAGATCTTTTAAAGTGTCCCTGGTTGTTACATGTCCTACGATTAAGATCAATGGGAACTCATATCACAATCCAGACAGGATGAAAAAAATGAGCCCTATGTAACCTCCCTCTTCCACTATGGCTACTTTATTTATAGGTCCATTGGGAATAAGAGATCACTAGGGAAAGAGGGCTACCTCTCTCCAAAGAATGGACCATCTTATTTTATTGACCGTTGAAGTCATTCTCTGTTGAAGGCATCTTCGATGAGTGCTTTCAGAAAGAAAGATGTAGGTTATTTCTTCAGATAAAGAACTGAGATCAGCTGAAGTATTTGCTGGAGGTAGAATAAATTAGGAATGGGTGGTAGAGAAAGGTAGTTACAAATACGAATCAAGGCTATAGGATCAGTTACAGAAATGACAATTGTAATTGCCCCAAGTGTTTAGGTCCTATTTTGTTAAGGACTTATTTATGCATGAATATAAATAGAATATGCAGAAATATGTGTTCCCTTTCCTCTCCTTTTAAAACAACATGTAATATAACATCCACTATGTTTGAGTGCTATTAAAACTAGTACAATTAAGTCCTGGGCTATTGAAAGACTAAACCATTCCTAATGGGACTTTGAGATGTATTCTGGGGAAAGAATGATGTTGTTCTGGCTGCTCATGTGATAGGTACATCTTGTTAAGAGGAATAATATCCTTGTTACTGTATTCACTTGAAAATTAGGTGCGGCATAAAGGAGAGGTGTTTGCATATCTAATTGACAAAATGGGGACATCTGATGTTTAATCTTAATTATATAACTGGATCTTAATCCTCCAAAGTAGAGAGAATTTTCCAGTGAAATCTCAGATATAACCAAAGTCCCAAAGAATCCATAGCTGTTTGCTTACCCACCTTTGTTTCTTACTGCCAGTGACTCTATACCATTGCTGCTACTACCATAACTGCTACTTTTTCCTATCATGAGAAACCAGATTCTTGACCTTCCAAGATGAACTCAAGACCAGCAAATCTTAAAGAATATCCTAGACTTTCAATGCTCTATTAGAACTGCTTGGCCTCCAGATATGTGTATATTCAGTCTCTCAGATACAAATAACCATTATTGGAATACCAACCCCCCAACTTGTAAGCCACACTAGTACAGAACCTTTCATAATATAAGTTCATTCTACTAGTTATGCTTAATAGACACATTGACTAATAAAATTATTTTATTCATCAAGTTTGCTGCAGACTGACTGGAGTGAAAAAATGAGATTGACTGGCTGGAGAGATGGCTCAGAGATTAAAAGTATTTAGTGCATTAACAGAGGATCCAAGATCAGAACCTAGCACCTCTACAATGATGTTCAAAACTACCTATAGCTAAAGCTCCAGGGAATCTGACAGTTCTGTCACCAGAGAAACCTGTTTACACACACACACACACACACACACACACACACACACACACACACACACACACACACGGAACCCAACAGAAGAGAAAGTAAGGAATAGACTTGAACACAATGGTATACAGGACAACTTCCTAAAACTGAAAAGCTTTTGTAAGACAAAATACATCATCAATAGGGCAAACAGCAGCCAAAAGAATGGGAAAAGATTTTCACCAACTCCCCATATGTCAGAAGGATAATATCCAGAATACATAAAGAACTCAAGAAACTAGACATCAACAAACCAAATAACCAATTTTGAAAAAAATATGGTACATAGATCTAAACAGAGAATTCTCAACAGAGGAGTCTCAAATGGCAGAGAAGTACTTGTAGAAGTGTTCATTATCCTTAGCCATCAGTGGAATGCAAATCAAACTACTTTGAGATTCCATCTTACACTTTTGAGATTGGCTAAGATCAGAAACATATGTGACAGCTCATGCTAGCAAGAATGTGGGGGGGGGGGACCTAGATGGCCCTCAACTGAAGAAAGGATATATAAAATGTGGTACAATTACAGAATGACATATTGCCCAGCTGTTAAAATATATGACATCAAGAAATGTGCAGGCAAATGGAACTAAAAAAAAAATCATTATGAGTGAGGTAACCTAGACCCAGAAAGAAAAACATAATGTGGTTTCACTTTAAGTGGACATTATCAGTTATGTAATGGATAATTATGCTTTATTCCACAAACCCAGAAACATTAAGTAACAAAGAGTACTCAAAGTGGGAATGAATGGTTCTGCCTGGGAAGGAAAAATAGAATAGATTTTGTGGGTGGTGTAAAAGCAGGTAATGAAAGGAACAGGAGGATAGCATAGGATCAGGTGGGGTGGAAGTAATGGAGGGATAAAATACTGGATCAGCTGGGGGTGGAAAGGATGGAGGGATAAAATACTAGGAGGAGACAACTGAGGAGAGAAGAAGAAAGCTAGTGTGGTCCAAAGTCTCCTAGTAATGGGAATTATGGAGACATATTCTATAGCCAGGCAAGACTCCCTGCTGAATTACTGGGACATCAATCCAGCCAAACAAACTTCCACTTACAATCAGCCCTGCTGACAAGATGTATTGGGGTAATGGTGGTACAGGACTGTGGGAGTGGCCAACCAATGATGGGTCCAATTTGAGGCCCAAGCCATTAGAGGGAGCTTAGGCTTAAAACTTAATAGCTGGCCGGAATCCAGAGGCTGGTCAGCCCTGAGACCCAAGATAGAATAAAAACTGACTGGCAATAAAATAAACAAATAAATCATCAATGAAATTATTCCTTATAATACTCTGCTATATTCTATACCTAACCCAACTGTCATCAGAAGGGCACCATCCAGCAACTGTTGGTAACTGATGCAAAGACCCACAGTCAGACAGCAGATGGAGCCATGGAAGCAATGCAACAGAAATACAGGACCCAGAGGAGTCAAGGACACTCTGAGAACATAGCCAACAGAATCAACTAAGCAGGGTTCAAAGGAGTTCACAGAGACTGAAGGAACAAACACTGACCTCATAAGAGTCTGAGCTAGGTTCTTTGAATATATGTTATAGTTTGTAGCTTAATGTTCTTGTGGGACTCCTAAAAATGGAAGTAGGGGGTAACTCTGACTACTTTATCTGTGCTTGGCATCCTTTCCCTTTACTGGGTTGCCTTGTCCAGCCAAGAGTTAATATGAGAGTTTGTGTGCAGTCGTATTGTAACTTGTTATGAAATGTTTATTTCATATCCCTTGGAGGCTTGCTTTTTTTCAAGGAAAATGAAATAGGTGGAGAACGGATGTGGGGGAGGCACTGGGAGGAGTGAAGGGAGGGGTAACTGATGTCAAGATGTAATGCATGAGAGAAGAATTTTTTTTCTAAAAAGGAAAAGAGAGAGAGAGAGAGAGAGAGAGAGAGAGAAACTGTTTCCTGTTTTTATTTTCTGGAATAATTTGAAGAGTATTGGTATTCATTTCTCTCTGAATGTCTGGTAGACTTCTGCATTGAATCCATCTGGCCTTAAGCTTTTCTTTGGTGGAGAGTTTTTTTTTTTTTAATTATTGTGTTCTATGTCACTAGAGGTTATGTGTCTGTTTAAATTGTTTCCTTAATATTGATTTAAATATGTTTGGTCATAAATGTAAAGAAATGTATATATTTATTTTATGTTTCCCATGTTGGTGGAATAAAAAAATTTAAAACATTGTCAATATGTGATTTTTTAGCTTAGCAGTTTTTATATAATTCTAGTTCCCTTCACTTTTCCTTATTAAAATATTTAGAAGTGCAAAGTCCTCTTGATAGATTTACCTTTAATTAATATATAGTATCCTTCTCTATCTCTTCTGATTAGTTTTGTTATGAAGATTGTTTTCAAAGATATTAAATTAACCACACCTATTTGCTTCTTGGTTCCATTTGCTTGAAATACTGTATATTGTCTTTTTATCTGAAGGTAATGTTTGTTCATGGCGAAGTATGTTTTCTGGATCAAGTAGAAAGTTGGGTACTGTTTTATAATCAATCTGTTAGACCATGGCTTTGTTTTATTCTTCTCTCTTAAAATACACCCAGACCTCAGTTTCTCCTCCTTCCACCCCCTCCCAACTCCTCTTGTCCCTAGATCAAGTCCTTGGCATTACCCTCCAGAATGTCTTTTTATTGGGGAAGTGAGACAATTGCTACTGAGAGTTATTAATAAACAGCATTTATTAATCCCTGCTGTTTTCTTTTAATTACATGGCCTTTCTCTTTTGATTAATTGTAATGGCATTATTTATGCCTCTAGTACCCTTTGGTTTAGTTAAACTTCTCTTCAGGGTGAGATGTTTCTTCTAGTATCTTGCAGAAACTGGTTTGATGGACAGAAATTACCTAAATTTGATACTATCATGAAATTATTTTTCTGTCAATTATTAATATTTCTGCTGAGTCTGGGTTGTTGCTGTGATTTTTTAGACCTTTTCGAATATATAACCAAGCCCTTCTGGATTTGAGAATCTCTGTTAAAAATTATCATATTATTCTAATGGGCCTTCTCTTTGTTTATAATTTGGTTTATTTCCCTGCAGCTTTTAATTTCCTTTTTTGTTCAATACTTTTTTCCTTTGATTATTTTGTATAACGTTTCTTTTTTGGTCTTATCTGGTTTTCTATATGCCTTTTGTATCTTGATGGATATTGCTCTTTGTAGATTTGGAATTTTTTCTTCTATGATTTTGTCTAAAATATTTCTGAACCTTTGACCTAGGTTTCTTCTCCTTCCACTATTTCTATTATTTGTAAATATATCTTCATACTATCCTAGATTTCCTAAATGTTTGTGCTTTTCTTTTTTTGTTGTTGTTTTTTTGTGGGTTTTTTGTTTTTTGTTTTATATTTAACATTTCCTTAGACTGAGCTACCCATTTCTTTTGCCTTCAACACCTGAAATTCTCTCTTTCATGTCTTGTAGTCTCTTGATACATTTAAAATTTTTGTTTGACATTCTGAGATTTTCATTTCCAGTTTTATTTCAGTTTGAATTCTCTTATTTGTTAAATTCTACTTTCATTCCCTGACCAGTTTTTATCATTTCATTCAACTACTTGTATTCACATCTTCATTTTGGCATTAATCCATATCCTCTTCATAGGTTCGTGAATATATTTATGATTGTTATTTTGGAGCCCTTAACTTGTACTTTAGCTAGACTGCTTTTCTCAGGGAGTATTATCATAAGGTTTTAGATTTCTGTAGGAGGATTGCTTTCTTGGGTGTTTATGTTTGAATTGTTTCTTGGTATAACATGTCTGGTCTCATCTTTGTTGAGGAGGGTTTCTCATCTTTGGTTGCTATTGCTCACTCTGCATTTTAGCTGAGTGTAGTGGCTATACAGTCTCTAGTAGAATATGTTTCTGTAAATTAGTAGGAGATGTGTGAGAAGAAAAGGTTTAAAGCAACAGTTCTGAAATTGTGGGATGCAACCCCTTTGCATATTTTGCATATCATATGATTACATCATGAATCATAACAGTAGGAAACTTATAGTTATGAAATAGCAACAAAATAATTTTATGGTTGGGAGTTATCACAGCATGTGAAACTGTATTAAAGAATCACAGCATTAAGAAATTTGAGAAATTCTGGTTTTAAGGGATGTTTAGTTGAGAATGAACTAAGAATACTCTTGGTTTGTACAAAGAGTTAAATTCCCAAGGGTATGAAGGTGAGTTGGGAAGAGGGTTGGTTGTTGCAGAGCGAGCCTGGAGACACTGGAATGGAAGACAAAAAGGACAATTGATGTCACTTATATGAGTCCAAGCCTAGTAAGGATGCTGGGGGTCCTTGGTAGTTCAATTATCTTTCATTGCTAAGAAACATGCTATCCTAATAAAGATACTTACAGGTTGGGTATCAAAGGTTGATCAACCTATAAATAAATAGAAGCTAAAAAGAGGACGGCTATTCTGATATATGATAAAGTAGACACCAAAACAAAATCATTTAGAAGTGATACTGCTACTACATAGTAATATAAGTAACTAATTATTCAGAAGGTGTAACAATTGTACATATTTTTCACCTGAATGTTAGTACTCCCAAATTTATAAAACACATACAAATGGATTTTAAATATTTTGATGAATCTAATACAATAATAGAAGTAGATCTTAATATTCCAGTCTTATTTTTAGAAAAATTATCTAAATTAAATCTAGAACAAGTATTAACATATACAAAAGAATTGAAATAATTCCTTATACTTAATCAGGTAGTATCAAAATAAAACTAAGAATCAATATCAAAAGAAATCACAGATACTACACA
Organism: Mastomys coucha; assembly: GCF_008632895.1. Lineage (NCBI taxonomy): Eukaryota > Metazoa > Chordata > Mammalia > Rodentia > Muridae > Mastomys > Mastomys coucha. The sequence goes on from NW_022196905.1 coordinate 20,607,808, forward strand.
AATACATGGATAATTATCTTGTAGTACAAGTACAGTATTGTCGCTATCAGAGAAGACATTAAAAATTTCCTGGAACCAAATAGAAATTAAAGCACAAGTTAATATTACCTCTAGGAAACAGTTAAAGCAGGTCTAAGAAGAAAGCTATAAGTGCTTACATTTAAAAAAAATCAGAGAAATTCTTAACAAAGAAACTAAGGGCACCCAGTGTAGTGCTGAATCTTGAATGTCTGGGCTAAAAGATGGCTCAGACATTATGAGTTAATAGCACATATTGTTGTTGCAGAAGATCCATGTTCTGACCCTGTTACCCACATCAGACAGCTCATGACTGTGCATAACTCCAGCTTTTTGTCTCCTCAAGAACTCACAAAAGCATCTGTATAACCACCCACAAACATATATGCAATTAAAAATAATAAAAATTCTTTTAAAGACAATTTTTAAAATTTTTGATTCTAAGCTTAATTTGATCTGTGATTACATAAAAGACAAACTACTAGGCAAACACTATCAGGAAGGATTTTCCAATGCCTAGTAGATACCATACAAACCCTCTACATAAGGCTGAGGGTACATTAAAGAAGAGGAGGGAGAAAAAGCTGTAAGAGCCAGAGGACCACGAAGTCTGCTACAAGATATTCTTCTCTATGTATGAAAGAATGCTGCACCATGAAATCTCATCAGAATGGTCACCTAAATAAGACCTTTACAATGATGTTACGAATTGACATGCCAACTTGGATAGAGGAAATCTCACAAGGAAAAGCTATAGGCAATTAATGGCTACTAAGTTAAGGAGAAAGAATCTTCTCCTAGGACAAATTATATATATATGTATATATATATATGTATATATATATATATATATATATACATATATATATATATATCACATAACACACACATATATGATACATATATAGTAAAAATATGATTATATATGTATTTAAAATATATAATATCCTCATACATAGCATACACATGCACACACACACACACACACATATATATATATGTATATGTGTGTATATTTATGTATAAATATATATACACATATATATGTATGTGTGTGTGTATACATATATGGAAGTGGTCAAGAATTTGAGGAGTGGGATTCATGGAGAGAATTCGAGGGAAAAAGGAGTAGAGAAAAGGTGGAATGCTTACACCTATCATTTACTAGAGAAAAGAGTAAAAATAAAATTGTGTCTATACCACAAACACAGAAAAAGAGCTCTCTATCTATCTATCTTGATCCTCCTTTTATTTTTTCTTCACTATTGTGCTTGAAATTTTAGTTTGAACAATAGATCAAGGTATAGTAAAAAAAAGCATATGTATAGGAAGAGGTCAAATTATCTTCAATCCTCAGCATCTGAAACTGAATAAAAACTAAAAATGCAATGAAATCTCTAAGATGGATAAGCACTTCCAAGAAGGGAATATCAAAAAGGAACATCAAAACTTCAGTAGCTTTTCTGTGAAGGCAAATAATAAACAAGCAGCAAAGAAGTAAAGAAAAACATGTATTCACATCATCTTAAGAATAAAAGAAAATACCTAGGAATTAACCTAAGTAAGAAAGTTAAAAGACTTGTGAAAACATTGAGATATTGAAGAAAGGGGTTAAAAAGATCTTCACTGGTTGATGACAAAATCCCAAAGTTCTCATGAGCATCAAACATAGAAAGAACACCAGAAAAAATACTGTGAACACAGCTATATTAATGAAGATGGTTTAAAGATTAAATACAATATTCACAGAAATGAAAAGTCTCATTCTAGATTTCATATGGAAGCACACACAAAAAAAGATAGTAATGCCCAAACATATGTAAACGAAAAAGCCATTGCTAGTGATATCACAATACTTGATATTCAGTTATACTATAAAGCCATAATAATGAAAGAAAACTTCATGAACTGAAACAATTATAGACATGTAGACCAATGGAATAGAAGAGATTACCCAAAAATAAATCTGCTCTGGGAACCTGGCATAAGAGGAAATTTCCTGAATAGAAGTCCAATGGCTCAGGCTCTAAGATCAAGAATTGATAAATAAAACTGAAAGGCTTCTTTAAGACAAAGGACATAGTCAATAGGACAAAATGGCAACCAACAGATTGGGGAAAAAAGCTTCATTAATCCCACATTCAATAGAGGGCTAATATCCAAAATATATTAAGAACTCAAGAAGCTAACCTCTAAAAAAAAAAAAAACAAACGACCCAATCAAAAAATGGGGTATAGAACTGAACAGAGAATTCACAACAGAGGAGTCTTGAATGGCTGAGAAGCACTTAAAGAATCATTCAAAGTTCTTAGTCATCACAGAAATGTAAATCAAAACAACCCTGAGATTCCATCTTATACCAATTAGAATGGCTAAGATAAAAAATTCAGGTGACAGCACATGTTGATGAGAATGTGGAGAAAGAGGAAGACTCCTGTATTGCTGGTGGGATTGCAAACTGGTACAAACACTCTGGAGATTAATCTGGAGTTTCCTCAGAAAATTGAAAATAGATCTACCTGAAGACCCACCTATACCGCTCTTGGGTATATACCAAAAGATGCCTCACCATGCCACAGGAGCATGTGTTCCACTATATTCATAGAAGCCTTATTTATAATAGCCAGAAGCTCAAAACAACCCACATGTCCCTCAATGGAAGAATGAATACAGAAAATGTGGTTCATTTACACAATGGAGTACTATTCAGCTATGAAGAATGAGGACATCATGAGTTTTGCAGACAAATGGATAGAATAGAGAATAAAATTTTTCTGTTTATTTATTTTTTCACTCACACTTCCATACAACAGTTAATCATTGAGTAGGGTAGGAACTGAAGTAGGCAGGAAACTGGAGGCTGAATCTGAGGCAGAAGACATGGAGTGGTGCTGCTTACTGTCTTGCTACTCATAGATTGCTCATACCACATTTTTATAGAACCCAAAACCACCAGCCCAAGGATGGCACCACCCATAATGGGCTGGGCCTCTCCCATCAATTACTAATAAAATGCCATACAAGCTTGTTTACAGTCCCATCTTATGGAGGTATTCTCTTAGTTGAAGTTCCTTCCTCACAAATGACTCTAGCTTGCATCAACTTGATATAAAAGTAGATAGCACAATGAGTAAACACCTCAGAGAATTTTGAGGAAACATGTAACTGTAGAGATGCATCAGTCTCACAGAATATACAACTGTAGTAATATCAAGCTTTTCTGAATCAATTTATTGAGTCAGAGCATTACCCAAAACAGAAGTACATCTGAATGAGCAAGATAGTAAGTACACCTCAGACATGTACAAGAAAGCATGGGAGAAGCCTGGTTCACCCTAGAGCCTCCGAGAGGGAACTTGGAAATTACTCCTTTACTTCATGTACCACTGAGCAATTGAGGGTTATTATCTCTTTTACCTTATGGCTCTTCTTAAGATTAAAAATTGAACTAGAATAAAACATAAAGATAGATCTTATTTACATTAGGTATGAGCACACAAAATAAAAGTGTAAAAGTTTTGTTTTGTTTTGTTTTGTTTTTGCCATTGTAATATCCACTGTAATTTCAGAGCCTCAGGGGGCTGAGGCAACAGGATTACTTGAGTGCCTCCCTTATCTATAAATGTGAGGCTAGAGGAAGCAATATAAAGAGAGACATCATGTCAAAAGAAAACCTCTCTCCAAAGAAGGGTGAACTTATATGGAAAGTTGTACATTTCTAAGAGAGTTTTAATATCAACCAGAATTTATGACAAAAGGTAGAAATTGAAGTTGTTCCTTTCCAAAAAAATGCATATAAGAAGAGGTAGATATTCTGATATATGACAGGTGGTAGGAGTTGAGAGAAAGGAGGCTGCCACAATCCAGTGCAGGAGAGAGTTCCAGAAAGGAAGAAATGGTGCCTTCAAGAGCCCAGTAGCATTGGTTAGAAAATTCAAGTCAGTAACAAGGAATAAATTTAAGACAATGCTGCTCTGTAGTATCTTGGATCTAAACCATCTTTAAAGGTGTGTGGCCTCCTTAAGACCCCTGATTTGTAGATCAGTCAATGTGCTTGACCTAAGGTTTCATATTGCTGTCACTCCTCCTCATTTCCAAAGGACATTACCTCCACAGCTAGCTTGGAACCTGGGCAGCAAGCAACCGCTGTTGTCTTCATGTCACCACCACGGGTCTTCCATGCACTTGGACAGCCTGATGAGTTGTCTCTTGGTATGATTTGAAGTGGGATTTAAGCATTGCTCACTGTGTAGACAGAAGATGATGTAAACTATGGCACAGTTATGGGTGATTGATCGGACTGAAGTAGTTAGTTTGGTTTATTGTTTTTAAGTGTTTAAATTAAAGAACAAAAGCTTTTCTCATTCAGGCATGTGACTGATGGTCTGTGAATAGTTCCTTTTTATCAGCAGTAACACTTTTACAAAGACATATTTCATCTGAATTGCAAATGACCCCTATTAAACAAAAATATTGGTCACTGATATTATTTTAATATCAATTTATAAAAGGGAAGCAGAGACCTAGATTTCTCATGGCACTGCTCAGAGTCACATTATTATTAGATAGCATAAATGTTGCCCCTACATTCTGACTCCAAGTTCATGATGCCCTGTGTAACAAGCCACTGCCTGCATAGACACTTCCAGGAAACTATATTCAGTTTTGCACATACACACATGCAAACATGCACACTCATATGGGGTATTTTCAGACACCCAGCATTAGTTCTGGTATATTTGTTGACAGAGAGATTTCAGTGAGATTTTGAAAATAGACCTTCCCTTTATAGTAATGTTGGATGCTCAGAAAACAGGACTTGGATGTTTATCTTGCACTTGAGTTTTATTAGTTCTCCTCAGAACAGCCTTGTCAGTAGGCTTACCACTTGTCTCTAAGCTGTGTCAATACCCTGCAACACACATGTTGAATTTTAAAAAAACACCCAGTCAATCCAGTCCCAGCCACTCGTTCCTTGAATATTAGTATACTTTCAAGAAACACCAATATGGATGAAAGTGTGTGCTCATGATTGAAATTTGTGCTTACTCCACAGGCTCTTTTCTGAATCTTTCTTTACATTATCTTTTGTTGAAGTGACTTCAGTCCTTGTATTTGACATGCCTAATAGTAAACAGGTATTTTGTGTATTCATACGGCCTGTAACATAAACAATGCTCAATAATATTACCAGAATGGAGAAATAGCAATATGGGAATGAAATAGAACATCTTTCTTGGAAGCAAGGATAATAGCCATCTAGAGCCTCCAGTGGTACATCCTAGTGCAGCATAGGAGAGCCTAATAGAGCACAGAGCTCTCATTGCAGAAGTAGAACTCACAATGATTCAGTCATCCCCTGGGATGATCAGATTAGATAGGGACACTGGAGGTCTAAGGGAGATGGAAACACTAGTGTTTTCCAAAGTGCATTTGTTGGACTCTCAGCTGCTCTGATGAAAACTCCTAAACAGGGATGTGAAATTTTGGGATACCACTTATGCTTAGACAACACAGAAGGTTTGTTATGGTGTCTAGAAATTTCCTACCTCTAGTGAACTTTTGCTAAGAATATTTAGGAGACAGGTGATGAATAGATAGATAAGATAGATAGATAGATAGATAGATAGATAGATAGATAGATAGATAGATATCCCAAATTTAAATGTATGTTATATGCTTATCATATTCTTTTATTTTGGAAACTCAAATCTCAATGTCCCATAATGAAGGATTGGTTCCATTATGATATATCTATTAAATTCAGAGACTTATAAAAACTGTGGAATATGTAAAGTGATTTATATGAAGACATGTTGAGTCTGGGGTAGTAAGATAGCTTGTTAGATGCTGTGTATATGAGATCTAATGGAAGAAAAACAAAATAAAACTAAGTAAATAAAAATCCCATTCACAGCAAACAGCGAAACAGGAGAAGGAGCTGTAGAAAATGAAAAGAAGAGTAGGTGGAGCTTTCCCCTGTAAAGAAAGCAACTGTTACCGAAGTATACAAGATAGTCAGGGTTCTATGAAGGAAATGCCCAGAAAGGCAAAGAGGTATAATCTAGATTTCTGGAAACTCTGTATTCAGGCTGCTCAAGGAGGCAACTTGAGCACAGTAGCCTGTGTACACAGCATTAGAAGAATGTTTGGGAGTTTGAATCTGAGAGACTCATACTCTTCTACTCTCCTTCATCCCTTGCTATTGCCTGAATGAGCTATGAGGAATCAGACTCAGCAGAAGTAGTTGGAAGATGTTGGTGCAAGATTATGACAATGAACACTTATGTCACCATGTAATATAGGTGAGGTGAAGAGAAGCAAAACTATACTATAGGGCTATGAAACAAAAAGGTTTGCAATGTTCCCTGCCCAAAGGAGTTTATAAAACTGAGAGAAGTGCCTTTCTAAGTACAAGCTGTAATATCCTCGTGCCCCCAAATAGCAAACATAGGTGGATGAACATACTCTTTATCTTGCTTGAATTACTGAAAGTAGCAACCCTCCCCTTCCCGAGAGAATGGCTGAAATGGTGTGATCAAAAGAAAAATTGCATCTTCCAAACCCCAAGAAATACTGAGTGAAAGTGGAATACTTTATATTTCATTTCAACACTCATGTGACTGAACATCCCTTGAGAATTCAATGCATATATAAAATGAAATAAAATCTTATTTTATCCCCTTCAATTTTCCCCAGACTTTCTCCAACACATTACCCTTCCCAACTCCATGTCCTCTTCTTAAAAAAAATATATAACCACTAGGTCCAATTAGTATTGCCCAAAGTAAATGATTATAGGGTCACCTAGTGGAGTGTTGGCAACCTACCAATGGCCACATCCACAAAGAAGAATTTTGCTCCCTGTCCCAGCAGTCATCAGCTGCCAATAGCTCCTCAGTTAGGGGTATGTCTGACTGAGCTGTTCCCCACTTGTGCTAGAATTTTGATTGGCTTGATCATGTAGCAGTACTGTACAATCAAGCACAGCTGCAGTGAGCTCATGAGTCCAATGACCATGTCATGTCTAGAAGACAGCATGTCACAGCACTCCTCATCCTCTGGCTCTTGAATTTTTCTCCCCTGTCTTCTCTGAGCCTTGGTGCAGGAATTGATAAACATATCCCATTTAGGGCTGAGTACTCAGAGTAATTTATTCTTATCCCCTTACCATTTACCATTGCTCTGTAACACAAAAAATCCTCTAAAGTTAAGAATACTCAGGTATATGAGTACAAAAAAAACTATTTAAAAGGTAGTTTGACAAAATAACCTTTCAAGGTTATTGAAAGGTTATTTCAAGGTCTCAGCCTTTACTTTTCAACAGGTTCACAGTAGCAGCCATTAATTCCTTCCAGTAGATCAGGACTCAAATTTAATTAGTTAAATTATATCATGCATCAATTCAGTTTAACTCCTATGTCCAGAATAAGCCATCCAACAAATGAGGAATACATATTCTTTTCAGTAATTCATAAGACCTCTATAAAATCAATCATAATATAAGCCATAAGGCAAGCCTTAATATCTACATATAGAAGAATGAAAATAATTATTTATATCTATCAGATTCTAGAGGAATAAAACCAGAAGTTATCAACAAGAGAGCCCACATGAACACACAAATGCTTGAAGACTGAATTTCTACATGAAGAGGAGAATGATAGTAAACATGCTAAGAAGAAATAATGAAATGGGTGTGGGACAATGGGTAGTTCTGACAGCCAGAGTCCAGTAGAGCAGCCACCTCGGAACCCTGGAGACCCACTGAGCATTTACTTATAAGGGACTCTAGGAGTTTGGTGGTAGCTCTGAGACCAATGGCTCAGATTTCAGCAGCTGCCCCTGCAGGAGATGTGTGCTCTGTCAGGCAGACACTGCCTCAAACTTCCAGCATTCTAGCTGGACCTTACACACAGTCATCTGACCACAAGCTAGGCATGCCACGCCCCATACAATAGAAGGGGTGGTTTGCCGCCTCCTCACTCTCTTCTCCTCACTCTCTTGTTCTCTTGTTCTCTTTCTTCCTCCTCACTCTTACTCTTCTCTCTTACCCTTCCTCTCTTACTTCTCTCCCCTCTCATTCTTACTTCCTCTTGCTCTCTTGCTCTCTCCTCTCTGCTCTTTGTTCTCTTCTCTGGCTTTCTCCCTCTCCTCCTTTCTCTCTCTCTCTCCTTCCTCTCCTTTCTTTCTCTTTACTTAACTAGCATATTTCTCCTTCCTACAATAAAATAACTCATTCATACATTGCCTACTTTTTAATTAAGGTACCATGCAGCAAACAGGTTAACCCCCGGGGGAGAGAGATACCCGTGCCTCAGCAGCAGGCCCCCTGCCTCCAGAGGGAGAGAGAGGAAGCCAGGCCCCCTGCTTTTGGAACAACAACTGTGTAGAATCAAATGAAAATAATAGAACAATATAATAGCACTTCTGAGATACAGCTAAAGCAATTCTAAAAGGAAAATGCATAGATACTAGTGCTTACATTTAAAAATCAAAGAAAAGTTTACAAATTCTACCAAAAAAATCAAATAAGTAATCTAATAATAAATTTCACTTCAAAATACTAGAAAAAAGAATATATATATATGTGTGTGTGTGTGTGTGTGTGTGTGTGTGTGTGTGTGTGTGTGTGTGTGTAGATATAGTTATAGATATAGATATAGATATAGATGGAAATCTGTGTTCTGAAATGTGACAAATCTACCAGGAATGAAGAAAACCTACATAGGTATATTTACTAAAATTAAATTAAGAGGACTAAGTAACAGAATAGAAATAGAAGGATTTCAACTTAATATAATGGTAAATATATATGCTAAACCTGTTGCTAACCACTATGCTAAGAAGTAGAGAAAAGGTGAATGTTTCCTCTAAAATATGAAATGAGACAAGAATTCATACTCTCTGTGTTCCAATCCAACAGAATATTTGAAACCTTAGCTAAAGAAATGAGACAAGAGGGAGAAATAAAAGGGCTACAACTCAGAAAGAAGTCTAACAATTCCTGTCTGCAAATTGCATGGTTAGAACATAAAGAACCCTACAGCCTTCATCAGAATACTTAGATATCCTTTTGGTGTGAAGATACAAAACCAATGTACAAATTAAGTACATTTCTGTATATCAATAATGAACTGGCTAAGAAACAAACTGGCTGGAAAGTATTCCATTCCTAGTTTATACATTCCTAGTTAATACATTTGGAATAGTTCTGGGAATATACCTCACTTCTGGATGGAACTGTACTTGTGAACAACCATATGGCAGTCAGTATGGAGGTTGGTGGGGAGGGAAAAAAGGTAATAGAATAAATTATTCAGAAGTGGAAGAGGATCTGGTGTTGACAGAGATCAACAAGAAAGGAACAGGCATTGAAGGAAGGAAACAAGAAAAACATGAGCAAAATCAAGTCCAAATGAAGTTTCCATAGCGAAAATATTGAAAAATATTGCTAGTGATTAAATCTAATAAAAACTAAGAAATGCTAGAAGGTACCTAGAAACCATTAGGTATAATTTTACATGATTAAAACATGATTTAATACAAAATAAGTGATACCTTTAATTCAAGTCACCAACAAGTGAATTCTAAATATATTCAAAATATTGAAAGCAGAAGAAAAGCACAAATTAAAACATAAATGCTTACCAGCTTTACTTTAGGCATGGGGCTGATGTTCACAATTTATCAACAATAGCAGAAATTAAGTGCCAATAAAATAAATCTGCCAAGCAACAAAAAGGTTAATAATTTGAATAGACAATTTTCATCAAAAGAAACACAAATGGCCAGTAAATATTTTTAAAAGGGTTCAACATCCCTTGTCTTAGAGAAATGCAAATTAAAGCTACTTGGAGATGCTGCCTCAGGATCTCAGGATGACTAGCATCAGGAATCTGACGACAAATGTTGAAGAGGATAAAAAGAAATAGAAAGCTTATATACTACTGTTGGAGCTGAAAATTAGTACAGCCATCGTGGAAATAAATCTAGAGGTTGTTGGTCATATTTATACTCAGAGAACTCTTTATTCTCCTGATAATATTTACACTTCCATATTGATTAGAGTCCTTTCACAATGACAAGAAAATTGAACCAACCAAGATGTTCATCAACAAATAAATAGATAACAAAAATCTGGTACATGTGAAAATGAATAATATTTATCATTCAGTACTAAAGAAAAAGAGATTCACAAAATCAGTGAATCTAAAATGTATATTAAGCAAGCTCATGTAACTTAAAAAAAAACAATATCCTGTTATCCCACACTCGCATCCTTATTTATAATGTATACACAAAATGTAAACAAATATACATATGGACATAGTATAAAATGTAGGAGGAAAACGGTAAGAATAACTTTAGTTGGTAAGGGCTTCAGACAAGGGAAGGATGTGTGAGCTGTGAAGAGGATATGGTGCTTTTCTGGTTTTAATTCTGTGTTTACTTTGTTGTAATAGATAAGTGCATAAAAATATAATTGATAGTACAAGTTTAAAATTCTAAGTAGTGTACCATGGCTTCACAGTGTCAATTTGAACTATGTAGAAGTTCACTGAGAGGCATAGAGCTTGGGACATGACAAGTATTTGTGACTGGCTACTCTAATTGATGTTTGTGATGTTTTCATGAGTTTATGGGTTCATTATAATAAACTGAGTTTATATTATAAAAGAAATAAAAAAGTAAGAGCTCATTCTTTCAAAGATGTATCATGAAATAAATATTTTATATGTTCTGTAACCAAGAAGCAAAAAGAATACATGAGCCCAGAGGATGACTTTAAGAAAAAAAAAGATAATCTTTTATACTGTAATATAAATGAGCTTTTAATTCTTTACATACATGGTATTTTAAAATATATTTAAAGAACTAATCAATGGGAGTTGTAAGCTTTTATCAGATAACTCCTAGAAACAATTTTAAAAGTTGGGTTTATTTATTTGTAATTTTAAGAAATAAAAAGTTTCTACTTATTTCAGCTTTATATGCCTTTTTTAAACTGATAAAATTGTATTCTCAATGTTTTAAACCAAAAACATATTTTCTTAGTATGTACTCCATTTAACACTAATAATGGACAACATAAACACACACACACACAAACACACACACACACACACACACACACACACATACACACACACACACTGTGGTGATTTGAGTATTCTGGACCCAGGGAGTGGCACTATTTGGAGGAGGTGTGGCCTTATTAGAATTGGTGAGACCTTCTCAGAGTTGGTGTGTCACTGTGGGCATGGGCTTTAAGGCCCTCCTTTAAGCTGCCTGGAAACCAGTTTTCTAGCACCCTTTAGATGAAGATGTAAAATTCTAAGCAACTCCTGTATCGTGCCTGCCTGGACGCTGCCATGCTTCCACTTTGATGATAATAGACTGAACCACTGAACCTGAAGCAAGCCCCAGTGAAATGTTGTACATATAAGAGTTGCCTTGGTCATGGTGTCTGTTCAATGAAGTAAAATACAAACCAAGACAGAAGTGGGTACAGAGGACTGGAGTATTGCTTCATATGCCTGACCATGGTTTTGTTAGAAATAATGTGGACTTGGGGACTTCAGATTTGAAATGCTGTAGATTGTTTTCTGAGGGGTTTAATGGGTGATTCTATTAAGAATAGAAAAACTTTGTTGCTGGAGGCGATTTCAACTGTGGAAGCCTGACTTTAGAGGTTTCAGAGGAGAATAATTTTAATATGTGGTGAAGAAACTGTTTTTGTGATATTTTGGTAAAGAATGTGGCTGTTTATTGACCTTGTCTGAAGAGTCTACCTGACCCTAAAGTTAAGAGATCTATATTAATTGCATTGAAAAAGGAAGTCTCAAAAAAGACCAACTGAGACTTTGTTCTCTGGTTAAATCTCATGAAGAACATTTTGAACATTCATATCAAGCATAGAAAGGGAAAATATGAAATGTGCAGTTCAATTATTAATGTAAAACTAAGAAGCTGAATCCTGTGTTCAAGGAGAAAAGCAGATTAACGGAGTCATGACTTTGTGGCAAGATCCCACACAACTAAGCTTATTGTGTCTGTGTCTGCCATTGAACAAGGAATAGTTATATAATATTGGGTGCTATTATTATGTAGTTATTGTTTTCACTTGGACTTTTAATCTGGAATGAACTACAATCCAGAAAAGAAAGACTGGCTTCTGATGTGTTTCTTGAGTCATAGTGACCATTGAAAAACTTAGACCCAAGGAAGGTAGTACACACCTTTAATTCCAGGAGACAGAGACAAGCAGATCTCTGAGTTCGAGGCTAACCTGGTAAGAAGCAAGTTGTAAGTAGAGAAAATCTTCAGGCATAATGGGCCACACTTTTAATCCCAGCACTTAGGAGACTGGCATGCAGATTTCTGATTTCAAAGGTTGATTGATCTACAAAGCAAGTTCCAGGACAGCCAAGTTTAAGCAGTGAAGTAGTTGGGAAACGGAAAGCTGGTAATAATGTAATAGAACAACGGGGCAATGTTCCAGCCCCAGAAAGCAGTAGAACTCAGCAACTTTCCCACATGGCTCTGACTTTAGAGTCAAAAATTGAAGGGACTACTGGGACAACTGGTGCTGATTATTTGGAGCTAAGAAATTAGCAGTGATTAAGAAGAGACCAGTATCACTGAAATGAAATCTGGAAAGTGTTTTCTGAGAGCACAAAGAAGCTGTGTTCCAGAGATAGCCAAGGTTGTACCTCTTGGTGCAGCTGGACTTGGTAATGTATAAGAACCACTCAGGTGGTACTGGTTTTGAGGGTATGAGGGAGTCATGGAGAGCAGCTGAGGCTTGACACTATGAGAGGCCACAGAAAGCCATTGGTAAAAGGTGCAGCCTCAGTTGCAGTTGATAGCCCAGGATTGAAGGAAGTTACAAAGTAGTTGAAGTTTAGCACTATGATGAGAACCTATGAAATGTTATTGGTGAACTCTAGTTTCAACAGAAGACCCTAGCATATTGGAAATGCAAGTACAATGGGATGACCACCAAGAACAGCAGCAGCAGTGGAATGGAATCAGTAAGAGCCTAGAGTTCTACAGAGGAAGACTGGAGATGTGACCCAAGCCCTTTGGAGAAGCCCAGAAAATCATGTTTGGATCTCAGATATTTGAACAAGAAGGTGTAACAGTGAAGGTGGCTTGAATACCCCCAAGATATTTGAGATTCCAGAGTCATAGGATATTTGCTGAGGAAAGCTGCTAACAGGGGGTAGAACCAGCCCAGAAGAAAGTAGTTTGTTGCAGTCAACAAAGATGAAAACAGAGTTGGAGCTCTGAAAACCACTTTGAAATCAGTCATGGAGATGAAGAATTTGGAGTTTGCTCAACAGGTTTCCTATCTTGCTTTAGGAATTTCTTTTGTGTGATTGGATGTATCTCTTCTGAGTCTTTGATCTTTGGACTTTCAATATTGTTGAGACTTCTATAGACTATGGGGAGTATTGAAGTTGGACTAAATCTACTTTGCCTTCTTCAGACAAAGACAAAAAGCATCAACATTCTTCACAAAAAAAAATCACAAAACAGTCTGTCAACCACATACTAAAAGTTTTCTCCTTTGAAACCTCCATAGCCAAGCATCCACAGTTCAAATCACTCTTAACCCCATTGTCTTCCATATTCTTACTAGGGTAGCCCATAAAGCCCCTCTTAAAGCATTCCACTGCTTTCCAAATCCAAAATCCCCAAATCTATATTCATCCAAACAATAGTATGGTCAGGCCTATCAAGGCAGTACTCCACTCCTGGTAACAGCTTCTGGATTAGTTAGAGATTCACTGCTGTGCAGAGAGACCATGACCACAGCAATTCTCTTAAAAAAAAAAAAGTCAACATTTAATTGAGGCTTGCTTATAGGTTCTGGGGTTCAGTCCATTATTATCACTATGGCTGGAAACATAGCAGCATCCAGGCTAGATATAGCCCACATAGACTCATGTTTGAACAACCCTATGGGAGCCAGGGAGTAGAATGTGGTGGTTTGAATATGCTTGGCCCAGGGAGTGGTACTATTAGGAAGTATGACTGTCTTGAAGGATATGTGGTTTTGTTGGAGGAAGTTGTCACTGTGGGTGTGGGCCTGTCCTAGGTATTTCAAAGCTCCTCTTCTCTTAGCTGTGTTCAGAACAAGATGTTGAACTCTAAGCTCCTCCAGCACCATGCCTGTCTAGATGCTGCCAAGCTTCCTGTCATAATGATCTTGGGCTGAACCTCTCAACCTGTAGGCAATCCCCAGTTAAATGCCCTTTATAAGAGTTTCTGTGATCCTGGAGTCTCTTCACAGCATTGAAACGTTAACTAAGACAATGGTTTAAAGTAAATCAGCCTTTAAGAGTGGTAATCCCTTGGCCAAGTGACTGAGCGACTCAATTAACTTTGCTGTTATGGGTAGTTTATTTTCCACACCAGCCAGTGGTTCTGTTCTCTTAGAAAGGAGAAAATAACATTCTGTTAAAGGACTGCAATACATCTCTAGCTTTCAATGCTACTGTAACAAAAGCAGAGAAAAGGGCCATAAACTAAGGAAGGCATCAAGAACAGGCATCGAAGCAGATTCTCACATAGATCTTTCAGAAGAGCATTTAGATCTTTGACTGCCAGGACTGGAAAAACATGCTTTTATGCTCTTTAAACCAACTCAATTATTGTAATTTATCATGGCAACAATGAAAAGAAAAGGCAGTTAGCACCAGGGCTTAGAAGACAAGGATTTCTCATTAGGAATGTCACTCAGGATGTGCTCTACATAAACAAGAACGAGAAAAAAAGCCAGGCAGAGGTACACATGCCTTTAATCCCAGCATTTGGGAAGCCAAGACAGGTGGATTTCTAAGTTCAAGGCCAGCCTGGTCTACAGAGTGAATTCCAGGACAGCTATGGCTACACAGAGAAACCCTGTCTCGAAAAAAAAAAAAAAAAAAAAAAAACTGACAGAGGAGGATATACAAGGCAGTTCTGAGGATTCCCAGCCAGCCAGCCCAGGTAAAGAGCCAAACAATGGCTTCTTGGTGTCTAAATGTCTTGATGGCTAAGAGTTGCTCCTGTGAACATAGAGTCCAAGTCCCTTCTCAGTTCAGTGAGTCTGAGAAAAAGGGTTCCACTAGACCATGAGCAGGTATTCCAAATAATTCACAGTCAGAGGTGACTCAGAACAAATACTTAAGAAAGGGATGAATGGGCAGAAAGATGTTGGAAGTAATGAACAGAATCTGCAGAATGAGCCACTGATGTGCTTTAGTCATGAGCCGTGTGTTGGAATTATTAGGATGTGCCTTGGGAAGCCACTAATGCATCGCACTGTGAAATATACTAGTGGTCTAATAAGGCAAGATGCTAAAGAAAAGAAACTAGAGGATCAGTTCACTGGTGCTGCACAGTTACACATCCATCCCTATTGAAATTTCCTAATTCAGCTCATCTGTTTCAAACTCATGCTCTGGTTAAATCTGCACACCTTTCCTTAAAACCTCTCTGGCAATGTTAACTGACCATACATCCCTTCTTGTAGCTCTGTACTTTAAGGGAAGGAGTGATATTGGTACACCAAAAGAGAGGTGGAAATAGTAGGAGAAATATCATTGTTATTTGGGATTCTTTTCACTATGAAATAAGTTCTAGGAATTGTATGTAAAAAAAAAAAGTACTAGCCAAAATGATTCATAATTTGTTAAAGTATTATTACACATTAATTTTAAAGAGCAAAATAAATATCTATAGAATAAAAGACATGTTAAAAAATACAGTTTACAAAGTCAGGATGCCTAGGTTCAATGTTTCTCTTCACAGGTTTCAGTGGCACAGCATTAAAGAATATTTATTTCCTGGGCCTTAGATTCTTTATTGGCAAAGTCTTAGTGGTTTTTGTTTTTCCTTTGTCAAATGATGTGTTATTGGATGCAAGCCCAAGAAAAGATCTTAAAACAAGCAAAAGGGTCCATGGAGGTGACACCTGAAGATAATCTTGGATCCTCTTGCAGAATAGCCATCAATATCTTTCACATGACAGTTATTGCTGACCCATTTGTTATGTTTTTCCTTTTCAGTGTTGAAACTTCCAGTTTTTGGTTGTTAAACAAGTGGCTGGGACTGGCTTCAAACACTACACCTGTGCTGGTGGCTGACACTGCTGGATCACAAATCAGACCATTGGGCACGTGGGTGGGTGGGAATCAAAACCACAACACTGGGATAGCTATCTTGGGAGAGATTTCTAGAGCCTTGCCATACTGTTGGACACAAATAAAAGAAACAAAACTGGAAATGTGCAATTTCTGTTCTTTATCATGTGCAGTAATTTAGGACAGCAATATTTCTTCCAAAAGGGAATTGTGAAAGACTCTCCATTTTATTGAGAATATTAGAGAAATATCCTATGAGAGAAACTGTCTGGTTTGGGTCATGCCTCGATAGAGCCTTTTGTTTTGCTCTGTAAGTACCTAGCTCTGATCTGAAGGGTTATCTGTCATTGGTTTGTACAAGCTTCAAAGAGCCCAAGTGGTAGACTGGTCTCAGGCACTTTGTTTAGCTCTCTTCCTTTGTCAGTTACTGAACTTTAAAACTAGACCTTCTTAATTGACTTAAAGGCAGCAACTCTCTTCCAAACATTCAATAGAAAACAATTTTATTTTTGTCTTTTAAAATGATTTTACTACATAGACCTTAAAAACAAAACAAAAACCAAACCAAAGTAAAACCAGAGAAAACATCATTTTTAACTGAAGACAGGCAAAGTTAGCTGAAAACTTGTTGATCATGGCTCTGTTCTTTAACAAGAGGTTTTAAAGACAAGGAAGATGAAGTCCCTTCCGAAGAGTTTGCTCATCTACCAGATTGCTACCAGAAGAATCACACTTTCATTGCATAGTAGTAAAAGCAAACCTAAGATTGTATGCTCTCTGCATTTTCCCCTTATTCTTGGATAACATACTTTGTGTACCAAAAATACTACTCTGAAAATTATCAAACCTTCTGGACTCTATGTCATTATTATTTAATGATAACTTTAAAGAGACACATATATTAAGCTTTAGAGCCCAGCATTAACAATCTATTCACAACCCATACCTCAAATTCACTCAGCTGAGTCAGGGAGCCTGAGCTGAAAAGTAAGTTAGTTTTATGACATCCTTTGGAATATGTAACCTCTCAAGAAGGCACACCACAGCCTTTCCAGATTTATATATGAGTTATTCAAATGACTACTACCATGGAGTCTCTAAAGACATTGCCCTTCACGGTGGATGGCAGTGCTCCTTGCAAGTAGCAACTCACTTAGAAACCCTTCAACCACAGAAGATCCATGTGTAAGAAACATTTTTTTCACAGAAAAGAAAAACATCTCCATACTATACATTAAATATTATATGCCCTCTGATTCTAGCTTTCCCCATTCTCCTTTCAATGATTTGATTCAACAGTCATTGGCAACAGTCATTTAACTGTACATTTTCTATTAACAGAATAGCTTAGTGGTGTAGTGTAGGGCTTTTTCTTAGATATTGACAATTTCTTCTCTTACCAAGATGCTTGAACAAATAGAAGATGTGCACATATGGTGCCAGGTATCCTGATCCAGAGCTCTGGGATCAGGCTGGCAGTTGCCTTTAAAAACAGGCAATCGTACCCAGTGGTAGAACTAAGAAAGGGCTCAATTGCAAAATTCCTTTTGAAGAACTGCTTGCATGTTTAGGGAAGATAAAAAGTATAAAAAGAACTCGACACAGGCAGTATTCTAAGATATCCTTCAAGATTCCCACTTCATATAATACATTTCCTGCGAGTCTACAATTGTAAGAACATTCACTCCAGGGATTCAGATCAGGTTATGCATCAAAAGTGAAGGTTATGTTCAATCATGTGAAAGGCTCTTAAAGAACAGCTAGAAGCTCCCTGAAAGAAAGGATGGTGTGTGCTACCATCCTTACTTAACTCAATCACCTCTCCTAGCATCCAACTCAGAAGGAGAGTTAGACAGCCTCATGGGTCAGAGAGAAAAATACAAAAAAGTACAAGGAGAAATTGGCATGAGCCCGAAGAACACATGTAGGTGGAAGACTCTGTATGCTTGTAAATATGATCACATCATTGAAGTGGGGTGAAATTTGTCAACATAGATCTCCAGATTCTGGGCTTACTGTGTTATTATTTATTTTTATTTTTGAAGCATTCAAATAATGAAAAGGAAGAAATATTCCATCATATCTCTGACTCTTCGTATTCCTGTACTTTTGTCGTGAAGTTTGTGCTGACATTCATAACGCTTTTTCTATACGTTGCATAGTCCTTTTATCCGAGCACCACCTCCACTGGTCACAGTTTCTTTCTGGATGGGCCACTCAGCCCCTCATCTTTGTAGGATCTAGACAATTGACAACCCTACTGAGGATGTGCCCACTCACTGATGTGCCATTTTACTGATGTAATGGTAGTACATGGCATGCTAAGAGTGTTTCAAACCCTCTCTATCTTATCCCAATTATATATCAGGAACTCAATTTTCATTTAAAAATGAATACTAATTATCCTATTAAACACAATATCTATTCCTTGTCAGTCAGACATCTGTGGGAGGAGCCTAAGTGTCCAGATGTCAATCATTTTCACACTCTAAATGGAATCAATGCCATGTCCCCTGGTGGGACGATGTCTTCCTTTGTTACTAAAACTCTTTAAGCAGGTCTAGTCAGCTCAATGTCATCAATGTTCTGGGATGCAATAGTTCCCCCAGCAGGAAAGACAACTAAATTATGAAGCAATGAGGAAGAATTGATCTATTCCCCAGGTAGAACAGTGGGGCACATTGCTGGCATGTGCAGCTAGAAAGAATATTGTTTCTGGTGGTCTTAATCAAAATCTTCAAAGAAAAAAACATGTCACAAGATCAATAGCAGGGTGCCAAGTAGCAAAGACTATAAATTGTCTAACAAAACAAAAATCATATCTGTAATACCTTCTGTTGGAGTCACCATTCTATTATGTCATTCCCCAAGAGCCATATGAAAATTGAGTCAGAATGTGGAGATATCCCCATTGCTCAATTTTAAGATTTTGTTTAGTCATATACTTTGCTTTTATTAATTTAATTTGTTTACAGTTTTTAAAGTATTTATTTACTATATATATGAGTACATTGCAGCTGTCTTCAGACACACCAGAAGTGGGTATCCTCTTACAGTTCCTATTACAAATGGTTGTGAACCACTATGTGGTTGCTGGGAATTGAACTCAGGACTTCTGAAAGAGCAATTAGTGCTCTTAACCACTGAGCCATCTCTCCAGCCCTGGCTGACAGTTTTATACAGTCATATAACGCATATGAACTACTCTCAACTTTAACCCTCTCTGGCCTGGTTAGCTGGGCTTTTGGTTTTTGGTTTGGGTTTGGATTTGTTTTGGGGTTTTGGGTTTTGGGTTTGAGCCAACTTGACACAAGGTAGATTTATCTGATATGTGGGAACCTCAATGGAAAGAAATGCCACCAAACAATCTGAATGGAGTAAGCAAGACTGTAGTCTATTTTTTGGATAATGATTAATGTGAGAAGGCCCAGTGCACTGTGTGGCCTGGGCCAGTGGTGCTGGGTTTTATGAAAAAAGTGGCAAAACAAATCACTAGGAGCAAGTTGGTAAGCAGTGTTCCTTCAAGGTCTGTTTCTGTTCCTGCCTTAGGGTCCACTGCCTTGAGGCCCTGCTCAGACTTCCCTTAATGGTGGCCTATAAAACTGGAATGTAAATAACCCCTCTCCTCCCCAAGTTCTGTTCAGACATGGTTGTTATCATAACAGTATAAAGCAAACTAAGACACTTTCTGACCTAATTGCCATCCATGCCTCCCCACGCCAGTACACACATATTTTTCTACAATTACCTTTCATAGGGACTAATTCATCAATAGCTCATGGGTAGAATGTAAGGCTCCATGAACTGACTCACAATTAATACTTTATAGGACCAGCATAAGCAAGCCCAGTACAAGCAACAGAGCTGTTGTGAATTCATAATTATCATGATTGTGACGTGCCTACAGGATGATACTTTACAGTTATGGCTCAGTATCTCCTGGCTTTAAGAGTCTTCCCAGCTCCCTCTCCCACAATGTTCTCTAATTCTCAAATGAGGGTGATATAAATGTCCTATTGAGAACTGAGTTCCCAAACAGCTCTTGGATAGCAAAGTGTCTTGGATAGCAAAGGGCCTCTACATTTATACAACCACGTCCTAGAAAGAGAGAGCTTTCTGATTAAGGCCAAGAGTAGCTTTTATCTATGAGTACAAATATAAGGCACTTAGAAGGAAAATTGATGTTTTAGTTTAGAAACAGCAGTAAATTCCCAACATAAAACCATAGAGCTAGAACCTCCCTAACATGGACTGTTAAGCAGCTTTACAGTATTGGGCTTGAACTCCCACGAGGAGCAGATTTCAAAATAAAGTGATTTATTTTCGCCCTAACTATTATACCACTATTTTCAGAAGTGGGTACATATTGCCTGGAAGGTTCATACTGTGCATTCCAAGGTTAGACCTGTGATTTTGTTTCTCCAAACCCTGACCCCAAGAAACACGTATCACATTTCTAGTGCTTTGGAAGATAGGAAGCAACCAGTCTCCTGCTCAGCTCCAGATTGCTTTCTCTATAGTTTGCACTTCAGGTGTGTGTTGTCCTCAGCAATATGATACTATCCTTTAGTTCTGTTGGTCAACCAAGAGGACTAACAAGAATCTTTTAGGTTTCTAGAGGATCCCTCACTAATAATGCCTATGGTGGTATTCACACGTGGCTCTGGGAATTTTTGTTAATTAAGAAGGTACTGCCCCTAGGAGAACATTATTTAGCAATTCAAAGTACTTCCCTTTAACCCCTTGTTTACATTTTTAGCTGGATTACATAAGGGTAAGTTTCTATACAACTCTTTCATAATGCTCTAACAGAATCCCATCTCAGTCATTTCACTGATCCCTCCATTCCCCACTCTGCTCAAGCCTTTCTGCCCCCAGTCTTTGCTCTTTCTACTTCCATTTTATTATATACTGTTACTCCTCTCTTTGTAGTGTCTTCCATCAAATGCCCCCTTCCTGGGTTCCTGGTTACTGTGGTTATTCCAGGATAAACAAGTAAAACTAAAGAGTGTAAGAAAGAATCTTCAAATGAGAGAGAACATGGCTATCAGACTTACTGAGCCCCGAATAACTCAGTCATGCTAATATATACTAGTAAATTTTCTAATTTTGCTTTTTGTACAGCTGCATAAAACTCAACTTTATATATATATGTGTGTACATATATATAAATACCACATTTCCATTGTCCATTCATCCAATGATAAAGACCTATTTCGATCCCCTAGCTATTGTTAATACAAAAGCAATAAACATGAACAGGTATCTCAGTACTATAATAGAGTCCATTGGGTGTATGTCGAGGAATAGTGTCTTACTTAGGGTTTCTATTGCTGTAAAGAGATGCCATAAATATGGTAACTCTTATAAAGGAAAGCATTTCATTGGAGCTGGCTTATATTACAGAGGTATCATCCAGTGTCATCATAGTGGGAATCATGGTGGCATGTAGGCAGACATAGTGCTGGAGAGGTAGCTGACAGTTCTATCACTGGATTGGCAGACAGCAGAAAGACAGAGCCCCACTGGGTCTGGCTTGAGCATGTGAGACCACAAAGCTTGGCATCAGTGGCACACTTCCTCCACCAAGGCAACACCTACTCCAACAAGGCCACACCTCCTAAGAGTGCTAATCCCTATGAGCCATTAGAGGCTGCTTTTATTCAAACCACCACAAGTAATAGAAAGGAAACAAATGGTAAGTGTATGTTTAGAGGGTTTTTGGGGGGGGGGGAGGTGAAGTATCTCTGGACAGATTTCTTAAGTAACTACAGTAGCTTGTACCACCACCAGCGGTATACAAGAGACTTACCTTCCCACATCCATCTCAGCATCTATTATTGGTTATAGTCTTCATGGCTATTCTGACTGAGGAAGAGATGAGATCTCAAAGTAATTTTCACCTGCATTTATCCACATCTTAGATATACTGTACATTTTAAAAGGTGTCTCATTACCATTTATATTTCTTCTTTTGAAGACTTTCCATTTAGTTACATAGTTTATCTAACTATGCTGTTCATTTTGTGATGCTTAGATTTTCTTCTTTTTAGTTCTTTGTGTATTCTAGACACATATCCTCTGTCAGATATATACCAGTGGACAGCCCCCTTTGCATGGAAGAAGCTCTTTCATTATTTTTGTCATATTTCCTAATTTACCTGAGTCCTATTCAGACAATCTCTACCTGTTCCTACATAGTGAAATGTATTCCCCAACATTCATTCTAAAAGTTTCGTATTATCAGTTCTTATGTGGAGTTCCTTGATCAATTTGGAGTTGAGTGTTGTGCAAGGTGATAGATAAGTATTTAGTTTTGTTTTTCTATGTGTTTGTATCCATTATCCTTAGTATCATTTGTTGTTAATACCCCCCTTTATCCAATGCATATTTTAGCTGTGGCTGTATGAAATTACATCTGGGTCATCTATTTCATTGACACATCAGTTGGTTAGTAGTGTGACATTTAATCTCTATGAGTTTGTGTGTTTTCTATTGTTTCTTTTTCTGTTAATATCTTGCTTTGTTCCATTGTTGTCAGAACACACAATGTTATTTCCATTTTCCAATATTTGTATCCAAATACGTTGCCATATTTTTTAAAGTTGTGTAGAGTATTGAGAAGACCTTTTTAATATTTTTATGAAGTGTTCTGTGAATATCTACTAGATCCATTCAGTTTATAGTGTTATTTAACTTCAATATTTCTTATTTATACTTTGTCCTGCATATCTATTTATTGGAGACTCTGTGGTACTTAAATTACCCACTTATGTTTGATATTTCATGTTATGCTTTTGATGAAGCTCCATGTGCCTGTGTTTCCTACATATATTTAGAATTGTAATATCCTCTTTGTAAACTGTCCAATTAATGAATATGGCATGGACTTCCTTATTTCTTCTCAATAGTTTTGGTTTGAAATCTACTTTGTTAGTTAATAGCTATTCCTGCTTGGTTCTTAGTTCTATTTGTTTATAATACCTTTTCCCATACTTTATGTCTGTTGGTGTCTATCAGTAGTGAGGCTTGTTTCTTGGAGACAATAATTTTGAACTCACTCTGCTAGTCTATGTTTTTTTTTAAACTGGTACATTTTATCCGCTAATATTAAGAATTATTGTTGAAAGTGTATATTGATTGCTGTCCTTGATTTTTGTGGTGCTTCTTTCTTAGACATCCTTTTTCCTTTTATTTTTGAAATTATAGTATAATTACTGTAATTTTCCCATCCTTTTCTGTTTGAAACCCTCTCATATACCCCTCTTGTTCTCTTCTATATCCATCTATATCTGTTTTCATTAATTGTTGTTATATGCATACATGTATGTGTATATATTTATATTTTCCTAAATATAAAATCATAAAGTCTATGTAAAGTTCCATATATGAATGTTTTCAAGGATGATCATTTGGTATTGGATAACTAGTGGTATGATATTCCCTGGGAAAGACTTTCTCCAACTCTTAGCATTGTTTGTAGTTCTTCCTGTAGAATTGAAGCCTTGTGTATCAGACGTTAACTCTGGCAGCATGTTCAGTGATAAAAGGAGGGGATGTGGGAACAGCAATTAATGTAAAGCAGGATTCATACACACACACACACACACTCTTGGTGGATGAAGCAAAGCTCCAGCAACTTTATTTCTTCTCTCTCTGCTTATATCCCCCAGAAAAATCTTTCAAGCAGTATAGAAATTACCATGTGATTACATTCTAATTTTCTTTAAGCAAATGATTATAAGTACACACACACACACACATGCACGCACACACACACACACACACACACACACACATACACACACAAATTTATTTCCCAATACCCTTTATATGATTAGATGATTTATGTATTGCAGGTGAAAAAGAACAAAATTATTCCCAAGAACCCACACACATTCACAATTAAGCAACTTATAGATTAACAGATTGTAAGCAAGCAAAGAATTTTTCTCAGCTAGTTGTCTTATTGGCAGGCTTCAATTTGCTTTACAAAGAAAGGATCAATCATTTTATTGTTTATTATAAAAAGTATTCTCATAAAATATAAAGGAATTAAAATTTAAACTTTTATATAAGAAACAGTTATTTCTACTTTAAATCTTCAGAATACATACCTATTCAACAGCGATGTTTTATTAAAGTATATCAGGAAGCCAAGTGCAAAAAGTGGGTACAAAAAATTAATCATCAACTGCACTACCAGCCCAGCTTTAGCAAGAAAGACATGTCAGTTAGTCCTTGCTGGGATGCCATTGTTCTTGTTCTCTGACCTCAACATTCCTTGGCACAACTATCAAGAGTATGCCTTTCTGAACATTAAATTATTCCCCAAGATTTCTACATCAAAGCCACTAACAAAAACATCTTAACCTACCTTTAATAACAATCTACATCTCCAATTTTTTGCTAAGGGTGATGGTTGTTACTAAGAGTCTACATTTCTAGGTTCTTTCTGATGGTGGTGGTTGAACCATTAATCTACACTAGCCCCAATGCTTGAAAAAGATCAATCACTATTATTGTAAGTAATAATGATAGTGCACAGTGAAGGGCTGTAAACCAACTTAGAGTTTCATACAGCTCATCGATTAGGATGTACATGATGATAGTGAGGGCAACAGACAGAGCGATATTCTATAACAACATGAAGTCCTCAGGGCATGCAGTCCTCAGGGCTCTGCCTCTTGGATGCACACCTATGGGGATGTGCTAACTAGTGAGCCTCACTCCATGAATTCTAAAGCTCACACAGGCCTTGAAACTCAACTTTGGCAAATATATTTTTGTTGTCCATGTTTTGACAGTCATGTTGGTGAGATATTTGGAGTAGAACTTTCTGATATTCATGGAAGACACAAGCTCAAAGCAAATACCCTTCCTTCTCCTCTGGCTCTTAGTCTTTCTGCGCCTCTTCAGCAAGGTTCACTAGCCTTTGTGGATGTTTCTGTGATAACTTGTCCTGCCATTGTTGCTTCCTTCCCTTTGGTATCTCCTGTATGTTTATAGTTCTCTTCAGACTGAAGGATTATTTCCAATATCCTCTATTGAGTGAGCTTAATGGTCATATATTTCTATATTTAACCATGGAATGTTATTATTTCTCTTTGATTTTAATAGCATTGTTAGGTATAATAGTCTAGACAGATGGTTGTGCTATTTCAGACTTGAAATATATTCTCTTAAACCTTCTGGCTTTAAAGATGTCTATAGAATAATCAGATGTTGTTCTGGTGGCTTGACTTTTTGACTGACTTGACTTTTTTCTTTCACAGCTTTCAACACTCTATTCTGTTTCTAATGTTTAAAATTTTAATATTCTCTTAATGGATTATCCCTGTAATGAGTGTGATGAGACTTTCTTATCAATTCTGAAGCATTTTGACTTGAAGTTTGTCGGGTTGTTTGTTTGTTTGTTTTTTGAGAAACCAGAAAAGCTACCCCTTCCTGTTTCATATACTTTTAGTTGCTTAGAATTCTACTTTCCATCCTTTTAACCTGAGCTGATGTCAAAAATTTATGCTAATTAGCATTTATTGGAGGCATTAAAAAAAAAACTGAACCCATTACTAATCTAATTGCTACTTGATAAAATTTTAATTTGGAGTTGAGTTCATTAATATTCAGATTTATTATGGAAACATAAATGGAAATTTCTATAATTTTGTTGTTTATTTAGTCTTTTCTTGGGACTCTTTTGATTAAGTATGCTGGTATTTCCCCCTACATAGGGCACTTTTTAGTGTGTTGACCCTTATCTTCAGTTCGAAGTATTCCTTCCATTATCTTAGTCCATTACTTTTTGTCTTCTTTTTGAAGGTTTTATTGCTCCTTAAATTTAATAGTTTTGCTGAGTATTACAGACTGGGTGGACAATTTTGAACTTTTAGAAATTTAAATAGTTTTTCAAGTCTTTCAGCCTTTGAAATTTTCCATCAAATAATTAGCTTTTTCCCTGATTAGGTCTGCATTTAAATATGGTGTAACTTTTCTTGTAGTAATTTTTAAAACATTTTTTACTTCTCCCTTCTGCTTTTAGTCTGTATTTTTAATATTTGAACTATATGTTCAGGGAAGTTTCCTTTATAGTCCTGTCTATTTGGTGGTCTCTCACAAGTCTGGATATATGGCTCCAGTGATCACATGCAGCAGTTAGTAAGTGTGGGTCTAGAAGTAGAAGAGGCGATTGCCAAACAGAACCAGAGTTCTAAGGGAGGGTCAGACAGCTTACCAGTGCCTTGGGCAAGGTTGTAGCATCTGCATGACTCAGCTAACTTAGCTGATCCATTAGTGCTGGAGATAAAAGTGGGAAAGGGTCTCTGGCAATGTGTGACACAGGAGTGGCTACATGAGTGACATGAGTGGCTACAGGAGTGACATCCCGAAGGCAGAAAGGGACCAGAAGCACTTGATTCTGACACTAATTTCTGCCATCCTCCCAAGGATATAATATTGGCTTTGATTAGTTGTTTTTTTTTTTTTTCGTTCGTAAAAGCATGTAAAGGTCACTAGGTATAAGCCTAAAATAAGACCAACATTGCCTAGTGATAAGCATTGTGAAAAAGAAACTGATAATTTGGGGGGCAGATAAAAGGCTTTAGTTATTCATTAATTAAAGCTGGTGTTTTAATATAATGATTTTAAAAATTATTTTAAATATGGATTTAATAGCTGCTGCTCATCTGGGTGTCTTTGGAACTACTTTATCACTTTTATGGAATCAGATCATAATTCCAGCTAATTGAAGAATGATTTCTGTAGTAGACACAGTCTTATTTCTCAATTCTATAAAGTCTCTGAATGGAACACATGTCCATGCACCTCACAGTGCAGCGCTGTGAGGTGTTTCTAGTATACAGCATGTGCAGAGAAACTCCTCCATAATCTCTGGGTGGAGGTGAAGTCTGAAAGTTTAATGAGATTTCATCAGCACAATAGGAATAGGGCCATTGCAGTTGTCCCTTGTTCCTGTATCATCCAAGGATATGTAGGTCAGTGCAAGGCTATGCATCCTCCATTGCATGGCCGGATTATTTGAACAGTCTCTTTGCTTGCTTTGTACACTGTGAGAATTCTCTTCAATAGCAACCTTAATAATCAGTGCCCATTGATAACTTCATTCTTGCTGGAGCTTCATGAATTTTGGACAATGTTAATGTTTATAGTTCTAACTTCCTTCTGTACTTACAAGTTAAGAATTATTCTTAAAAAACAGATTTACCTACTTCATATGTTTTAAAATCACAGTGTCAAAATTACTAGTTATCATTTGAGTGAATTTTGAAGGTTTTACAGCCTTTTAAGAGTATATAAAGACTAGTATATTTGATATTACTCAAAAAATAATTATTATATTTACATGATTATGTGAATAAATGGGCTCATTTGTTTCTGTTTTAAATTTCAAGATGTATCAGGTGTGGTTTCTAATTAAATTTTACTTTCTAGATATAAAAGCATTCACCAGAGTCCAATTTCTAGGACCTAACATATGTGTTCATCATCCACATAATCATTTATACTAGATTATGTTTTAATATCCAGTATAATCTTTTTTTTTATTTCTTTATTTATATGCGAATTTCTCCATTCCCAGTTTCCCCTCCAAAAAACAAAA
>NW_022196905.1:20638726-20662063 GCF_008632895.1 Mastomys coucha
TGAGTTTTCCTCTTAGGACTGCTTTCATTGTGTCCCATAAGTTGGGGTATGTTGTGGCTTCATTCTCCCCTGCGGCTCCCCTAGGAGTCGTGGGGCTTGTGGCTCCGGGCTGGCTGCTCCAGTCTCAGAAACTCACCCGAGAGAAAATGGCGAATCCCGCCCGAGTCTCTGGCCTAAGGCGCCTCCAGGCTGGCTGCTCCAGTCTCAGAATCTCACCCGCGAGAAAATCAGTATAATCTTTTTAAAATTACCTTACTCAGTGTGTATGTATGTGTGTATGTGCACATGCATGGGTGTGCATGTGTTTGCACACATTGTACACGTGTATCTGTGTATACAAGTGCACACACATGTGCTATGGCATGTGTATCAAGTTAAGAGAGCAACTTATAGCAGCCAGTTTTCCCCTTCTACCATGTGGACTCTGAGGATCACACTCTGTTCATCAAACTTTGCAGGCAGCAAGCAACCCTCCACACTGAGTGACCTCACACAGGCATTCCAGTGTAACAGTTTTAATTAAACAAACAATTATTGCAGGGATTACTCTCTGTAAATGTTACTTTTAGGTATCTGCATTTGGATTAATGGTTTCCAAGTAACTGGTAAATCACTATTTCTGGGGACATCTGAAATGTGTTTCTAGAGAGACCATCATTTGAATCAGTGAACTAAAGATGATCTACCCTCAGTCAGAAGGAGCAGGATTGTCCAACTCACTGAAAACCAAAACATTAACAAAGAAGCAGGAGCTCGTCTCTCAGACAATGCCTTTGTTCATCATGTCACCTGAGTCCTTGACCTCTGAATCCACATTATCTGAAAGCTCTGGCCTTCAAGCTTCTGCTAAGAGTTACAAAGTCAGATTTGTTGGTTCTAATGTTTCTAAATATGACTGTTGCGTACAAGTCTTACCATGGGCCTCTAGCTTACAAATTTCCAATGCTGAGACTTCTCAGCCTTCATAATTATGTATGAATTATCCCTAATGAATCACTTCTCATGTACATATGAGAAGTATATCATGTATCCTTTCCCTATCATCTACCTACATATAATCTACCTATCTTCATTTACCTACCTACCATCTACTTAGCTAGCTAGCTATTATCTACACACACATATACAGAGGCACTATTGAGTATCCTTCTGGAAAACTCCAAATCCTTAATATAGTGGTTTCTTCAGTTTTCTTTTTAATTTTTATGGCATGCTGATTGTTCAATCAATTTATAGCTATTATTTGAAGGATATATTAAAAACAAGTTTTTTCCAAGGGAAAAAGAGCCATCTGGCCAGTAAGTTCTAAAAAGAAACAGAATTTTTTGGCATATTTCCTTTATACCATGATGCTGTCTTATGACCTTAAAAAACTTTTGAATTTTTGAGACTGTATGTCTTATTATAGCCTCACACTTTCTATATGGCCAAAGTTTATCCTCTATCCTCTACCCTCTGAGCTCTAGGATTACAGATATGTATCACTGTGGCTAGCTCTCTTATGACCTTGTAAGAACTCAAAACCTTCAACCAACTACAACCTTTGTATCATCTTTTCTGTTTCTTAATTTATCTTTGTCCATTTTCTCTGATAGTATATAACTTTAAAAGTCTCTATTCATTTGAACTACAAATGTCTCCATCATCAAATACATGTATCTCCACATTTCCCAATACCATTCTTGGAATTGTTGGGAATTCTCTATTAATTTCAAACACTATTATTACTCTATTAAGTCCTTTCACATGTTATTGTGACTCATATCAACTGAGTATGAAGAGGACTAAGCTGTTCAATGCCTCAAACCCATAGATAGAAAATGATCTGTTTTCTGCTTAGTATATTTCATCTGCAAGTATTTACTACTCTTACTTTATTGCCTGACCACCAATGTGAAGGCCCAGGACAATAAATTTTATTATTTTCACAATTCCTAATACCTTTATTTATATATATTCACATAGTCCTTGTGATACATAAAATAGAAATAGACCAACTAGTGCACAATTTCTGGAAATGGGTACAGGTAAAACATTAGCTATTTCCAAAGAAAGACTTGATCCTGGCTCACCTTCTAGGGGGTAACATGTAAACTTATGGAATGGTTTAATGAGAACAACTGACATTTCATTTGCCCTGAAGTGAAGGTTTCTGGTCTTTTGAGCTTACCTCAGATTTACCTGGTTATAGAGTCCCCAAGGCTATCACAAATAAGAACAATGGTTCCTCTGAGGAAGGTGCATCTGAAAGCTCACTCCTTCTCCAGGATCTGCTACAGTGGGTAAGGAAAGAGCCTGAGTTTTGCCAAATCTTTCTGGTACCTGCTCAAGTGTCTGACTTCCATAGAAAAGTATCCACCCTGTTTCTGATTGATTGGAACATCGTAGTGGTTTAATTTTAGTTGATGGTGAATCAGCAAGGACCATCAGGCATATTTAAAAAAAAACAACAATAATAATGCATTAGACTCATATTTTCATAATAAAAGTTGTGGTCTGCCTCATTTCACTGGTTTTGTCACTTGCTCCCTGTTAGGTCCTTCATGACTTACTTTATAGGCTCTGGCTTGATTATGTCATCTCTAGACAAGGACAGATAGTAGGAAGTAACTTATAAATTGTTGTTAGGAAAGAGATGAATAAACATATGATATATCTTTTAGATAATGTCAATAAAACTAGCCCTGGAAAGTAGAATTGTTCTCCTATAACTATGAATAACTTTCTAGAATGGAATCTAAGCTTTTTAAGGTTCAATGAACACATCCCTCTTCCCAGCTACTTCTGTGCTCTACTCATAGCACTTAAAGCTTATAAAGAAAGCATTTCATACAACATTAGACTTCAGCTAAGGCCTTGACTCTGAAAGCAGAGAATAGCAAGTCCTTGCACATGTTAACATGTGCAAGTTGACATGACTCATGTTAATAAGTCATGTTAACATGACTCAGATCAACTAAGTATCAAGAGCACTAAATGGTTCAATGCCTCAAAGTCAACTTTAGAGTTGTACTATCAAAAGTAATAGAATACATGTTACTTGATGAATTTGCCTAGTAACATTGGTGAACTAACAATACAAGAAAGTCAGTATAGCTCATGGATTATTGTTTGAAAGCAACAGAAGGAACTAACAAAGTCTTAAATAAAAGGCCCAACAGAAAAGGAATAGCAATAGGGATTTCCCCCCCAACCCCTATTCTTTCTCCCAAGGTCTTTGGACACTTCCATTGCCAGGGCAGAAGGTGAATAGATAGCAGTAGGCCATGGCTTGTGGAAGTCTCCTTGGTCTGAAGACATGTACAGTGTGATTTAAAGATACCAAACTCTACAATACTTAAATACTTGAGATTTAAAAGAAGGGGAGTTTGAACATAAAGAACATGACCATTTTGTATATCACTCCTCTCTATACAGATCCCTAAACTCTACAAAAGCAAGATGAGAATTAACAAATCAAGCTTCAGCTGGTTTCTAGGATATTCTATAGAAAAGTAGACACTTCCATATTATGTAAGTCTTGCAAACCAAAAATGTCAATTCAGAACTTGGCAAAGCATGGTAAAGTTTTTTCCTCCAACTTCAGAAAGCCTCAACTTTAAACTTATACATGGAATATTGATCTGTTTTGATTTAACTGAGATAATTTTTTCATATTTGATATTATTATGAAGAGAAAAAAGTGTTCAAATTTAATTTTCTGTGAAACAAAGATATTTCATCCAGAGATTCACAAAATGTTATGTAATATATGCTGCTTTCAATAAAAACTTATCAAGCATGCTGGGAAATAGAACAAAATGGTTATAGACAAGAAATTGGACATATATCTTCAGTCAGAGGAACAGTATCCTGCTGACTAGACATGAATATGTGAGCACTTCAACTACTATCATTAACATCTTCCATTAATGAGGTGAGGGTAAAGTTTTAACAGTTGTAGTCTGCAAAATAAAAATCCCTACATAGTATAGACAATATAGGTCAAAGTAAATGATTTAACATAAAACAGGTCAATCTAGAGAAGTTAGTAAATATAAAACAAAAAAACAGAAGATGAATGAATAGAAACATCCAGATTTAACCAAGGAAAAAGAGATAGAAGAGGAAAAGAAAACAAGAAGCAGAGGAGCAAAGAGGGGGCATATAGAACGTAGGATGAGAGAAGAAGCAGGCTGGGAAGAAAGGAATGTTTGAAGAAATTCTTGGGAAAGAATTTTCTAAAAATGCTTTAAAAAATATGTAACAAAAGATTTCTCTGGAAACCTCAGACAAAATAAGCACAAAGATACACCACAGCAACATACATCATAAACGCTGGCACTAGAGACAAAGACGTACAAAGAACCTTCCAAGTAATCATACAGCAATACAGATAAAAGCTTCAGGAAGTGGCAAGAAGACTGGCCGCTCACTTTTCAACAGATACAATGGAAAATGAAGGCAATGTTATGACTTATCTCAAGTGATGAAATGGCTGACCAGCTAGACAATCTTTATGGGCTGAAAATGTGTTACAAAAATGAAGGGAAAATAAAGTCTTCCTGAGGCAATCATAGAGAGAATTCATCATGGGAAAAATAACACTAAACCAGAGAAAAGGCTCACAGTGATGGTTCCAGAAGCAAGGAAAGAATGAAGACAGGCTATGTAGTGTGGTTGCTTTAAGCATTAATGTTTTCTGGTATATTTAAAATTTGTACAATTAAAATATTTTGCCGAAGGAGTAAAAAATAAAAGATGCCTTCATGGAATAAAAGTGTTTCAAAGTCTTGTGTCATACAAGGATTATTAGAGACCGATTTAAAGTACAACACTTGATAGATAATATTTTTCAGTAGGAATTGTATGTGTAGATATGGGTAATTACATTTCATAAAATTTTAAACTAATTTCAATAATGTGTTTTACTCAATTTTACCTAAATTATATTTCATATGTAATGAAAACAGAAGTTAACAATGAATATCTAGATTATTTCATTACTCCTAAAATGTTGAAGTCTATGAAACAATTTAGTCATTGATAAAAGATCTGAATACACTAGTTGAAGCCTGAGGTTTTAAGTATCAAAAGAAGATCCTTCAATTACATGCTATTTATCAGAAATCTGCCTAAACCAATTTCTGACCTGGAAGGGTAAGATGAAATAAACCCTTTCCTCCCCTAAGTTGCTTTTAGTCACTGTAATCATTACAGTAACAGAAAGAAAAGTAGGACAGCCCTCATCATTGCTGCAAGGAAAATGATATTTGAGTCCAAATGTGATAGCATTTCCTGGCCACCATAAAGGCTGACATTTATTTAAAACAGCAGTATCATAGAGAGACACGATGGGATAATTAAACATTCATGTGCCGCCCATAGAACCATATGTTTGCATATTCTCTACGCAGATCTAAGTAACTCTGTGTCAATATTATATTTAGTCACACCTTGTAAGATCACTGCTCTACCCAAAAAAAATGTATCCATCTATTTATTCCCCCAAAGCTTTCTAGAAAACGACAATGAAAGCACCATTTACAACAAATAGGAAATTTTTAAAAACTACCCAGAAGCAGTTGAATAGGATAAATTTCGTGTGTGTTCACAACAGATTGCCATATAGTATTGACAATAGATCTCCACTGCTTTATACAGCAGACAGGAGCAATGTCACAGTCATAGTATTGAGGAGAGAAGGTAAAAGCACAGGTTAAACTCAGACACAAGGGAGTGCTTACTCTGTCATTCTGTCAACAGAAAAAAAAGATCTAACATGGAAAACAAACTATGAGGTACGCTGTCACTGGAATGTGCTTAATGTGAACACACTGGAAGCTTATCCTTAGTGCAACAGTGTTGTTGGTGAAGCCTAAGGCATGGAGATGCATGGCATCATCACACAAGTGCTAAACTATCCAGGAGTGTCCATTATAAGCACAGTTACTACCGCTACCTGCCCTCTCATTCCCCTGCATTTTCCCTTTAACCCTCGAGCAAGGGACAGTGCATCTTGATGCCCTCACCTGCTCTTGGTATGCCCTCTACCCACACCTCCAACCCATAAACTCAGTTCTTTTCTGTTATTATAAATTGCTTAGTCTATGGTACTCTGTTATAAAGCATAAAACAAACTGAGTCTCTAGGTTTTCCCATATGGTTAAATATTCATATACCAAGAGTATGCCTGTCAACTATATGAAATTCAAATTTAGTGAGGCATCCTGTACTTTTATTTGCTAAATATGGAGAGTCCTGTTAATATAAATTTTTTGTTCACACTGGTACTGTTAACACTTTGTATTGAAGGTTGTTTGTTGGGGAGTTTATCTTATATACTGCAGGATAAAACGTATGCCCTGCTCTAGACTCACTAGCATCCTGCACCCATACTGTAACAACCAAAAGTTTTTGAAAATATTGCCAAAATGATGTTTGGTATAGAGGAGCAAATTTCTGTCTGTTGAGAACTACCAGGTTAGGTTGAGCCAGGATAGATTCTGCTTTCCTAATACCACCTGGTAAAGAATCAAGCCAAGATTAAGTGTCAGAAGACACAAATTGGATATTAATATAGCATAGTATTTATTTTTGAAAGTGACTTGTAGACTAGGAAGGTCATTAATGACTTTGTCTGCCAAAGGCTAGTGTGTATAACTCATGCACAATCCAAGAGCTGTATGACTACCTTGATAGCTAACTGAATGCCAGACTCCCTCAATGAAGATGGGAGATATTCTCAAGTAATCCTCTAAACTAGAGACTGGCTTACTGTGGGCTAACACTGCTAGTGGCGTAGAACCAGGATGATCAACCTCTCCTCCAAGTGTATCAGACAGTTTTCTTTTA
Organism: Mastomys coucha; assembly: GCF_008632895.1. Lineage (NCBI taxonomy): Eukaryota > Metazoa > Chordata > Mammalia > Rodentia > Muridae > Mastomys > Mastomys coucha. Next base: position 20,645,561 of record NW_022196905.1, read on the forward strand.
TTCATGGCTTCATGGAAAGCAAGCCAGGTTCTCTCCTGTTGGAGCAGCCAGGAAACCATCTGGCTGCACTTTTGGTTTCAGTTGATGTTAAATGAGGTCCCAAGAGCTTTGGATGTCATAGTACCAAGTTTGTGTCTTGTGAAGCCCTGTACATACTGAAGACTTACACAGACAGCAGTGTACTGCCTTGGTTCTGCCATGTGATATGGCCTGGAGATGAAGTCTTCTTAAGATGAATTTCCTAGTGTTCTCTCCCCTAGCACTATATTCTATGCACATGGATTTCAGCAAATTACCTTACCATGGCACTCTTGTATTTCCTCCAAATTTTCTTCCTTAGAAGTTACTTCCCACTGGGTTAAGAGACTGAATTAAGAACATAAGATTTTTGTCTTGGTGCTGCAGTATGGTTTGGGCTTTTCATTTTAGCCATGTCTTATTTACCAGATTTTACCTGAAGCCAGCTCTGATGTGCACACAAACATCAGAATATACTTCTCTCTATGCAGCCAAGAATACCTTGTCTTCTGTCCACATAACGGCCAGATTAAGTCTTTCATTTCAACTACAAGACTCCCACATGGCAAGGTTAAAATAAATAATAGTACTCCAGAGATCCTGAATCTCAGGGTTAGAAAACAGCCATTGGGCAACTTTCCCACTAGACAGGATCTAATATTGTCTGAATGAGACCCATTCCTTCACATCCTCATGTAAACAGAAGGACCTGAAACAGGAAGCTTCACCAGACCCTGAAGTTCAGCCAACTTGCAGGATGCCTTTCTAAACAACAGCAGGCTTTTAAAACCTTGACTTCCATGCCCAATTTGGTGTCATTGAAGTAGACACTCTCGCAACTAATGTGACTTTAACCATAGTTTAAGACTCAGGGAGTGCCTGTCTGCCAAGATCAGCCACTAGGGATCATCTGCAGGCAGCTTGACTTTGAAAGATAAGCCTTTGAAGACCTTGTGAGCAAGAACACTGCTACATTCCAGAGCCTCTGTTGCTAACACACCCATACAGTGCCAATCCATAGAAAACCTAGCTATGAGTTTCATCTCTTCTCAGCTTCAGTTGGAACACATTGCCACTCATCATCCATCCCATTCTTCCATTGTATTCTTTCAACATAAACAAATGTGAGATTAGAGCACCATTTAAACCTACAGCGTAGCTTCCTGTTTTGGCTCATCCTAAGACCTTCCCTCAACCTCTTAGGGTAATTTAGTCTTATATGATGGAAGCATCTGCTTTATACAGAAAACATGCGATTTCAACATCTGAAAGAGGCAGCTTGATTGGGCCCAGAAAACAACCCTCTGCTTGGCAGCTTGCTTCAGCAAGCATCGAAGCTCCGCTTGCAAATGGGGAAAGAACTGATCCCGCAGATGTTCTCTGAATAGCACTTATGACAAGAATTGCGGCTTGAACAGAACGCATTTGCTAAAGCTAATGAAAGTCTTGGGGGAAATGAATAACTCAACTCTTAAAATTAGAAGGGGAAAGAGCTATTTATTGAATTTTTCAAAATCTGTTTTTCATGCATTTCCTTTAAAATTACTCTATGCATTTGTCACTTGTTTGCTATCCCAAGTTGTTCCCTGTGCTTGGAAGCCTTCTGCTATATTATATACCTTAAAAAGGCCAAATCACTGTTTGTTGTATCTAAATGGGCTGTGCACCCACCAAATGGGACTGCAGGAGTATCTTTAATCCCTAGGCTCTCCAATGTGCCCACCTGCATATGTCTCCCTGGCCCCTACAACACTGATAGGGCTGATCAGGAGCTGGGCTTCTGAACCTTTGTTACATACTGAACATTCTTATGTAGCCAGTTTATGTATGAAGCAATGAGATGAAACCTGTGGAACAGAACTCGGTGTTGACTACTTGGCTCAGCCATTCCAGGCCTGGATGGCAACAAAGATAATAATGACTCTTGATACAATATTATGATTCTCTCCACCAAAACATCATCTGAATATGGTGCACAGATTCAATTCTGTAGTTTACTGTGATTATCTGTATACCGATTTTTTTCACCAAGTCAGGAAATAGAGTAGATCCTGGTTTTTTTTGTTTTTGTTCTTGTTTTTTTGGTTTTTTGTTTTTTGTTTTTTTTTTGATAAATAGAATGGACCTGCCTTTTGAACTTACAGGATTTCTAGTCTTTAAACAAAATGGGATATGGGGGGTTTGAGAACATTATCCAAAGCAGTTTCTATTGTGATCTCTCTCTCTTTGTTATACAACCTTACAACAGGCCATATTAATTAACAACACATACCCGATTGTACCTTAATTTCTTGCTGATTTCTTCAGCTTGAAGTGCTGTCTGCCTCCATCATTGATCAGCAAGACCCTTTTAAAGTCAAAGATGTTATGTGTTCTAAACTGATTCATCATCACTCTGACTCTAAAACCATATACACCACTTCACTTTGGGTAAGCTAGGTAGACAGATAGATGATAGAATGTTGACATTTAGATAAATAGATGACAGATTACAGATAGATGATAGAAATATGTGTGGAAGATAAAGAATGAATGATAGATGATAGACAGACAGACAGACAGACAGACAGACAGATAAATATATTCAAACCTGTGTTTTCTTCTTCATCTCTCATGTGCTTTCTTGGTACTCATTAAAAAATGCCTTCTGTAACCTTCATCTGGAGACAGACAAGGACGTTCAAATTTCTTCACTCAGTGAATCACACTCATATACAATAATTGGTATACATGAAAGAAGTTTTGCTTCTTATATGAACATTAGAAACAAGTTTTAAGACTAGAGAACCTGCTCCCCATTTAAAATCCAAAACATGAAAATAAGTTCTAATTGTTTACTCCATGTCTTCTTTTATCACCATCTTCTATCTTGCTTTTAAAAAATTTATATTTGGTGAAATGTAGCAACATCTTCTCTCCTGCTTTCTCTCCATGTGTGTGTGTGTGTGTGTGTGTGTGTGTGTGTGTGTGTGTGTATGTGTCCATGCAGATCTCTCTATACCTATATATACATATGATTATTTTTACCTTTTTTTTGAAATTTATGAAAATAATTTCATTCTATATGACTGCACAAGCAAAAATGTATGAAAAGAACTGTTTAGACTTGAGGATCTGGCTAATAGTAGAGTACCAGCTCTGGTATTCTGGACTGAAGCCACAATGGTCATATAAAATATAGCCAGTGTCTCAAAAGAGTGTTTAATGCTAAATGGCCATGTTCACTAAAACTGCCTTTTCAACATTACTTTCCTTGCTGCTGTATCAGATCTCCTGAATATTTATTGGCTCCACTAACTCTAGTTTTCCTATTAATATTTAACTCTCCTAATCCTTTCTGGAATACTATCTCTTATTTCATTACCTTCTATTATCATAAAAATAATTTTATTTCCTTCTACTGAACTTCTACTGTTTTATAATATAATTTGCCTAGCTCAATGGTCAGCTTCTTTCCTGATTTTTCTGATTGCAGCACTCTGTTAGGTTCCATTTCAACACCTGCCCAAACCACAGAATGAATGATTTTGGAAAAAATTGCAAATATCATTTTTATTAGCATATGTTTACTGACCAAAATTATGAGTTCTTTTATGATCCTTTCTTTGAACATCATCTACTTGCTGATATTGTCACTTGGTACGCTCTTGCTCCCTTGTCCACCATAATGCATTCTGCTTTTCCTGTTCTTCTTTCAATTACCCCAAGTCTTCCCTTACTTTCACTGGGGGAAGGGGCTTGTATAAATGTGTTTGGCTTTATCTCTACCTCACGTGTTGTCATATATGTTGTACTTAAGTCCTTTTAAAAGTACTCCTTGGATGTGTGCTATGCTTGTTTCAAGTCTAAAATTAAGATCTGCCCACCTCCTGAGCCCCATGGAGCTTTTTGGTCAGCCTTCCATCTCCTTCCCTCTCCATCTCCAGTAGCCTGTCCTCCCTTTATTTTGTTGTTCTTCATGCTTTTTAAAAGTTTTTTTAAAAAATCATGAATTTACATATAGAAGTTAAACTACAATGATACCATCTGAAAGAAATTTGAAAGAATCTTTTTATTAAAATTTATGAGAGTATACAATTATATAGCAACAAAATGCCATCAAGAACTTGGGGGCGGTGGACCTGGGAAATTTGACTGTGTGCACTCCATACAGCTGCAGGGCAGCTGTCAGGCTGTGCGAAGCTTCAGGACACCATTCTGGGGGTGGAGAAGCACAGTCTGAGGTCCTTGCCAGAATTGGCTCGGGGTCTCTCGGGGCCTGCACAGAGGCTGAGGACAGCAGGTTCTCACTCTCGGGTACTGCAGACTCCTGCTGGATTCCACAGAAGAGCTGAGAACAGAGCGTGGGCCTGCTGGGCCAGATCTAGCCTGAGGCTGAAGGAAAAAGGGCACGGAGGAAAGCTCTCTGGCAGCGGGGTCCTGAAGGGAAGAGAGTCCTTAGCTTGCTCCGTGGTGGCTTGGCTCAGTGGCAACCATGGCTGAGCACAGGGAGGCCTCCTGAAGGAGATTAGAAGCAGTTCTGTAGAGGAAGACATGCTCCATTGCTCCAGCACGGCTGGTCCCTATGAGAAGAGGTTTTAAGGTATTTATTGTCATGGCAGAGAGTTAGAATGAGTGAAACTGTACCCCCTTTTCTCAGGGCGGGGTTTAGGTTAGAGAAGGAAATGAAAGCTAGGAGGGTAGAGGCCCGCCTTACATTAGGGAAGGGGAGCTAAGGGGGTAGAGGCCAGCCATGCCCACGTGGAAAGAGGGGGGAAAGGAAATGTGGAGTGAGGAGAAGCAAGAGGGCATGAGAGAGACAAGAGTAAGAGAGTAAGAGTAAGAGAATAAGAGAGGTAGGAGGGGGCAAACAGCTCATTTTATAGCTCATTTATTGCCAGGTAACTGTTGGGGTGGAGTCCAGACAGAATGCCAGAAGCTTGGAGCATTGCCTTACATGACTGATGGCCACAGAATTATGGAGCTGGCGTCTCACATCAGGAGCCTAGTGTCTGGGACCATGGCAAACAGGCCTTCTGCCCCTTGTAAGTACACCTGCTGGGTCTCCAGGGTTTAAATCTATCTCAACTACAAAACAGGCTGCCTTTCATGGTCCCACAAGAACTATAACTATATGGAGCATCAGATAGTAAAATATGAGTGGTATGGCCCATAGCAAATAAAATTCCTGTGAAAATGGACTAACCTCTAATGACCCTCAAAATCATACCGAAAAGTCAGAGCTGAGATGGCGTCTAGATTTTTGACTCCCCCGTTTTTAAATTGACTCATGCTTATATTAGCTTACATGTATAAAACATTTTTCCAGTATTTTTTTTACCCACCATATGTCTGGGAATATCAACTAATGGCAGTGAAGAAGCAAAATGGATTAGAGAATTGTAGAACTATTTATGGACATTGAAAACTGGATATGATAGGAGTCTGCAAAGGGAAGAACCAAGAGAGCAGAGTTACAGAAGCAGAATCTGTGCTACATTGCTAACTTCCTGATTGCTGGGGTAGAAGTTGATGGAAAAAGAAACATAGCTACCAGGAAGAACTTGACTGTAAAAATAGCTGAGCACCGCCAGGCAGTGGTGGATAGTGCCTTTAATCCCAGCGCTTGGGAGGCAGAGGCAGGCGGATTTCTGAGTTCGAGGCCAGCCTGGTCTACAGAGTGAGTTCCAGGACATCCTGGACTAGACAGAGAAACCCTCTTGAGGGAAGAAAGAATGGCTGAGCACCAAACATGGGTATAGTAGACAGTCAAAGGTAGAACTCATCTGGGAGAAGATTAGCTAAAGAAATGTTTTAGCTCTCTGACAGAGGCATCAAGAGACACTGGGATAGACAAACAGATAAGGGGTCTCAAAATGAGATGCTTGTGTATGGTACTCAGTTTGATAAGCCCACAGGTAAAGATGCTGTCTGACATAATACAAAGTCATATCTTGTAAAGTACTTTCCAAAGGAAGAATCGAAAGAGTTGGAGATTTTGCTTTTCAAAATGAAATGTAAATTTTGTAGGGTTTAGATAACTGTCTTTCAGGGTGTCCTTTGTGACACTATTGGGATAGGATAGAGTTTGTAAGATGTGGACACTAGTGGGAAGTAGTTAGTCATTTGTAGATGTGCCCTTGTAAAAGACTTATGAGACCTTGAGCCCTTCCTGTGTCTCCATTGCGACTCAGATGCCACAAGGAGAACAGATTCCCCTCATGCTCCGCCTGTATGCTCTGCCTCTCCAAAGACTACCAAAAGCCCCAGTAGGCATGGACTGGGACCTCTAATACAAGCCAGATAAACCTGTGCAACCCGTAGCTTGTTTTCTTCAGGTTTACTGTCACCATGTACTAAAGCAATACAGGAGTTAATGAAGAAAGATGTTTTGCCTAGAAAGATCGGGAAATGCTGGGATTTGTCACATGAGCAGCAGAAAAACCGATGATAAAGCAGAGGATGTCTACTGCAGCTACCATTTCCAGAGGCTCTGCTCTCTTCCAGCTCTGTGAAGAGTCAGATGACAGAGCATCACCATACCCTCAGAGTCAGGAGGACAGAGAAAGGGGAAAGTTAACTAGGTCCCAGCCCCGAGAGATCACAGCTTGGGGCCAGCACATCCAGCCACCAGTGTGGGCCATGTCTATGAAAAATAGCTCATGACACATCATTTTAGAACTGGCTGAAAAAGGGTCAGAGGTACACCTGCCCCTAGTGCCTTCTCTGTTAAAAAAAAAAAAAAAAGCGAATAAACAAACAAACTCGCAGAAAACAGGGCTGTGTTGTAACTTGACTTAAGGCCAGTGGTATAGAAGACAGGAAGAGCACTTGCTTAGCACGTGCCTGGCCATAGGTCTGACTGTCTGCAACAAGTACATTGTCCTCAAGTCCTTACCTTTCACATATACTGTGATCCAAAAGCACTGTTTTCATCCTCTTCGGTTTGTGTGTGTGTGTGTGTGTGTGTGTGTGCTGTGCATATGTATGCACATGCAACAGCACACATGTGGAAGTCAGAGAACAACCTCAGGTATCGGTTCTTGCCTTCTACCTGTTTGTTACTGAGTGTACCAGGTTAGATGACAGGAGCGTATCATCTTACCTTCCCTCACTGTAAGAACACTACATGTACAGGTATACACCGCCACACCCTGGGAATTGTGAGTCCCAGACATTCAAATGCTAGTATTCATGCTGGTCCCACAAGTGAGTTATCTATTGAACTCCCTTCTCAGCTCTAATCTCTTTCTTTGTGCATAAATGCAGCCAAAGGGATATAAAATAACAGTGAGTGTATTAAAATACAAAAGACTTAGACTCCTAACACCTGTCTCTGTTAAAAACAAAATTACTTTAAAATACTCAGCACCTTTATCATATGGTCCACCACCCAGTTGATTTGATCAGCTTAATATTTTCACTCCATATAATTAAAATCATTTATATCCTGCACATGTCCACAAAGGATCTGAGACAAGAAATACACAATGTCAACCACAGCTACAAATTATAAGGAATACAAGTAAACAAAAGGACATCTATAATTAATCATTAATGCATGCCACTGTGCCCTAAGATCCTTTTCATTTGCTAAGTTTGGAACATTGATATAAGCTGGCTTTTTTTACAGTAACAGGAAGGAAGGGGAAGAGTCTCCAACAGCGTTCACACTGAAGCCAAATCACCAAGCATGCAGATTTTATTGTTACCAAAGCCTAATGCAGTTTTCTCAATACACACGGCCCAGCATCTTCCTTTTAATTTCCTGTCTTGCCCCTTCAGTACACAAGGCTGCTATTTTAGGCTCAAAAATAAATAAATAAATAAATAAAAAGACAAATCCCTTCTCTTCTGCCATTAATAACAAGGCAGTGCAGCTTCTCAGGCTATGGTCAAATGCATTAGCATACGGGTCAGAGCTCCTCTCTGCAAAGGGTCACCTTCCTTTCAACTGCTCCAACTCAACACCTCAATTACTGTAGCTTTAAATTACTGTCACTAACAAGTTCTGGTGAAAGAGGTGTGTTTTTATGGCACCTGCTAGGAAAAGGTGAAGTGGTCATTTAATAAGGTAAAAGTTCTCACACCATCACACCTGGTTAGCAACTGGACACCCATACTGCTCAATGGCTATGCTGGGATGACATCGAGAATATTTCTTTGTTGACTGTAAAGGCCATGCAATAATGCAGTGAGGAACAGATGAATATGAATAATGCCAAAGCTGCAGTCCTGTGCATAAATTGCCAACAGGAAAAAGTACCAGGATAGACTCACAAAGAAATAGAGGACTTTTTCAAGTGTAAACTCTCTGAATATTGTTTAACAGGATGCATTCAGCGCGATGCCTTTAGCGAGCACAGGACACACTGACAAGGAATTGAAGGAAACAAAAACCCTTTTATTTCATGAGAGGAAGAAACAAAGAAATGAAATTTTGCTGAGATTTAAATTCCTGTAATTAATGTTTCTTCATTTGTATTCCTTTCAAGTTTTATTAATATCCAGATCATATTGTCATCCTCAGAAATATTCATGAGTAAAATGACCAGTCATTGATTCATTTTTTTTAATTTGTCTACTGTATTTACAACAGACACACACACACACACACACACACACACACACACATTCACACACACACACACTTTCCTTTCTTCCTTGCAGCTCCCCTTACCAACTTCTTCTAAAAGTCATGGCCTCATTCTCCTTAATTAATATTGTTACATAAACAAATAAACAAATTATTATATAAATATAACTGGCTGAGCCCTTTTTATCTTCATCATACATATATGTTTGATGTTGAAGAGTTGATACTAGGTCACCTATCATGGGCTTCCTCCCTGCAGAAGACTGATTCTCCCTCCCTTGGTCCTCACTAGTTAGCTATTGATCCTCATCTTGGAAGTCATTCTTTTCTGTGGCTATCAGCATTAGCATTGTACTGTGATGGTGAATTACAGCACCCTTCTGTGCCTCAGGCTTTGGATTAATCATTTTTAAAACACTTGTATTCCATCTCTGTGTATTCAGTACAGTATAATGAGACAATTAAAAGGCCTGCATGTCTGTCGAGTTTCACCTGGGGCTTTGCTTTATCACTAGTTATTGTGACAAATCTGGGCAAGTTACTATCTTCATTGACTGTCTGCTTTTTTATGTAATGGTTCAGTGAGCCAGGTGTATTAGCATCAACTTGTAATCTCAGCACTCTCGAGGTTGAGGAAGACAGTTTACATTGAGGTCTGCCTGAGCTACATAATGAGACCTGTTTTCAAAACAAAGGGACCAATACATTATACAAATAAACAAATACAAATAGACAAATACATTAGTTTGATTAATCCCACAGCTCATTCAAATAGTGAAATAAAGTAAGCATATTCAGTTGAAGGTTTTAATCCCGATGTTTCCTCAACACATCCAGGAGACTACTCTCCCCAGCCTTGCCAGAATTGCTCAGCATCTTCCACTCCAAAAGTACACTCACCTAGACATGTTTTCAGCACACATAAGAACAGAATGAAGTAAAATCCCCAGCCTCCATGTAGAACAATGAAGCACTAGAAGCTCTACCCTTCTTCCATAATGATGCTCAACACAGTTCATCAGACACTGCCGGTGCTGTAAGCATCCTATCCCTCTTTCTCTGTTCCCTCACTTCACTTCCAGCAGTCACCAGCCACACAAATTACTTTAGACTGTGCTTCTCAACCTTCCCAATGCTGTAACCCTCTAATATAGTTCCTTATGTTGTGGTGACTCTAACCATAAAATGATTTCATTGCTACTTCATAATTGTAATTGTGTTACTGTTATGAATCATAATGTAAATATCTTATATCCAGGATTTCTGATATGTGATGCCCCAAGGAGTCATGACCCACAGGTTGAGAATCACCGACACTAGTCAAATTCAGTGATCAGTAAAGTGTGTTCCAGGGTAGGATGGGGGTGTTATTGTTGCTGTTTGTTTGTTTTAGATACAATCTTACTACATAGTCCAGACTGCCCTGCCCTGTTAAATACTGTGGTGCCAGGCATGCCACATGATGCCAGGCTTTAGGGTCTCTTATGACAGACTCCAAATCAAGACATCTTGTGAGAGAGATGTGTAACATGAATTTGGTGCCCCAAAGAAATTTTCTGTTGTTTTGCCATCCTGTCTTCTCAGTGTTTCTGACTAACATCTTACTGTAAAGATCCCTCAATGTCTTTAAATATGTTCTACATATCATGACTATGTGAATTTTATGCTTCCTCTAGGATTTGCAAAATAGTAATAATGAAAATAATAATAGTAATAATCATAGTAATAATAATAATAATAAAGCACAAAAATGTATTCTATAGTAATGTTTTAAAGAAATGTTCTCATTTTTTAATTGTCCAAGGATTCTAGTGAGTTAGGTCCAGACTCCCAAGAATTGGTTTATTGACATTTATTTGTCTCAATAAAAATGAATTTACATTTTGTGGCTATTAACTTGTAAACTAGTGTTAGACTATAGCACTCTCTACATAATAAAAACTACGCTTCTATTGAGGCTATAAACCAATAAGAAAAAAGGGGGAAAGGACTGGAATAAACTTGTTATTTGTGTTAGCTGCTGGCTTGGGCGCTACATGGTTTTCAAGGCTGGCATTACTCTGAGAGGCAAGAAGTTCACTGCTAACTGCTATTCAAGAAAATGCACTAGCTACACCAACTACCTATTCATGTGTAAAACAACACATTTGAAACTAGATGAATGTAACATCTATCTTCAGGTCCTTCTTAACAAACAGGGTATAAGGATTCAAATATGCTGATATTTGTGCTGTGGCTAAGCAGGCACTGGGCCTTTCAGGCAGGCTTGCACCTCCACTCACCCTCTCATCCTGCGTTCACGTGTTAGAGTAAATTGGGATCTCCCTGGAACAGATGCTGTTGTGATGTCAGGACTCAGAGTAACACTGGTGGCCTCAAATACAGGCAGTCTTCCTGTCTTTACTCCTCGCGAAACAGTTTTATGAGGTGAATAGATGACTTTTCTGCAGAATATTTTACACCGTGGAAGCATTTTTCATCTGATAAAGGCAGATACTTAGCAGATCTCAGTACATTTAAATCAAAACACAGCTTGCCTAAACTGTGTTAAGTATAGTATGGCCAGTATTGTCCTAGGATCTCTGCATATAAAATAAAAAAACAACAACAACAACAAAATCCGTCAAAGTCAAGTGCTTTGAATAGCTTTTTATTTCCAGGAAATTTCTGTATTATTTCATTCATTCATTCATGCGTGCATGCATGTAAGCATTCTGTGTAGTATTGGGATGAAATGCAGGGCTATCCACGTTAGGCAACTGTGTTACACTGAGCTATATGCTAGACCCTGGGCATTTTTTCAGGATGCTGCACAAATCTGGTGGATTATTGCTGCTCTTTACTGCTGCATTGGTTTTTTAGCTGGACTTATGAATGTTTGGGGGCTGGAGGGATGGCTTAGTGGTTAAAGGCATTTAAAGCTATAGCAAAAGAACTATATTCAGTTCTCAGTACCCACATGGTGGACCACAACCCTCAGTAACTCCAGTTCTGGGGGTCTAGTGCCAACTTCTGACATCCATGGGCCTCAGACCCCAACATGGTACACAAACACGCATGTAGCCAAAACACTATACTTATGGTTTTTGTTATTTGGGTTTTTTTTCGGTACAAAAGCAAGAGGTTTATTTTCCAGTGGGTAGTGGTCAACCTTCAATTAGTCCCTCAAGAGAGGTGACTAGCAGTTTTTATAATTTCTAGGGGCACAGGTTACATTAGCAAGGTTAAAATTCAAACTTATTGGCTAAGCATATTGACCTTTAAATCTACTGGCTAGCAAGCATGACACACATTTGAACTCTACTTGGGACTTTCCAGAGGGTCAGGTAACTATCAGAATATTCTGAGAATTGTTTACTCAAGAATGTTCCTGTGGGTGGAGAATGGAACTTGGCCTAGCCTTGACCCCAGGTAGGAGGGGGAAGCTGTAAGAAGGATGTGGGACTAGAAAACCCCTTAGGGTTCCTCATTCCCTCCTTTTTCTTGTACAAGCTCCAATCCTGGAGCTATGCTCAGGGGTCTTGGGTGACTAACCCATATTCTTCAGGTCCCATCCTCAGGGTCTCATATTGTTGATGCAGGACTATCAGCTGCACTGCTCCTATTCTCTCTTTTATGAATGCTATAAGCTTGTTCTATATGCAGGTTCCAAAGGTCAACAATAGCAGAACAATTAGGGAACCTAACAAGATGGATATGAGGGTGATTAAGCAAGGGGAGGAATTAAGCCAAGACTTGAACCTACCCTTGACTCTGCTCTCTTTCTCTTTTCTGCTTAGTTAGCACTTCTCTCACCTTGGCTATTGAATCCTTAACTACCCCCGGAATGGTCTCCAGAATGTGCTTTCTGATGTTTCACAACCCCAGGTAGCACAGAAAAAGTGGTTGTCCACCAATACTGATTGGTCTGCTGCTGGTTCTCTCATCTTACGGGCACACACACATGGGGGTTTCTCGCAGGACACTCCTCAACTTCGGATGTCTGCACCCTAATCCCTACCCTCCAAGGCTGCTTCTGGGACATCATTTAGATTCACAAGTCCCTCATGCCCCACATTCAAGTAATCCTTCCTCCTGTGTCTCTAGGTATACATAGTTTTTAAATCATTAAAAGTTTATATAAAATCAAACTTTATAACATCTTTGTTGTGATATATATGTGATGATGTGATGTAGACATCAGTAGAATATGGTCATTGTATATCACCTCCCACTAAATTTAAAGAAATTCAAGACAGGCCCCATGAGTTGCAGGGGAGTTGCAGGGTGGCAGGGACAGGATCCTCTCAGCTTCTGAGTGACAGAGGAGGATCAGCGTCCTTCTCTGTACCTTCCCTGCAAGTGGAGGGCCTACCTCCAGAGAGCGCCTTAAACCAGAGACCCGGGCAGATCCGCCATTTTCTCTCGGGTGAGTTTCTGAGACTGGAGCAGCCAGCCAGGAGGCACAGGCCCCATGAGTCCCAGGGGAGCCGCAGGGTGGCAGGGACAGGATCCTCTCAGCTTCCGAGTGACAGAGGAGGATCAGCTTCCTTCTCTGTACCTTCCCTGCAAGTGGAGGGCCTACCTCCAGGGAGCGCCTTAAGCCAGAGACTCAGGTGAGAGCCGCCATTTTCTCTCCAGTGAGTTTCTAAGACTGGAGCAGCCAGCTGGGAGGCACAGGCCCCACGAGTCACGGGGGACTTGCAGGGCGGCAGGGACAGGACAAGCTCTAGTCAGAGACACTAAGAACATCTAACACCAAAAAGCAAGAGATGGCAAAAGGCAAATGCAAGAATCCTACCAACAGAAACCAAGACTACCTGGCTTCATCAGAACCTAGTACTCCCACTGGAGCAAGTCCTGGTTATCCCAAAACTCCAGAAAAGCAAGAATTAGATCTAAAATCATATCTCACAATGCTGATAGAGGAATTTAAGAAGGACATGAATATCTCCCTTAAGAAAATACAGGAGAATACAGGTAAAGAGGTACAAGCCCTTAAAGAGGAAACAAAAAAAAATTCCACAAAGAGTTACAGGAGATCACAAGTAAACAAGTAGAAGCACTTAAAGAGCAAACTCAAAAATCCCTTAAGGAATTGCAGGAAAACACAAACAGGTGAAGAAATTGAGTAAAACCATCCAGGACCTCAAAATGGAAGTTGAAACAATAAAGAAGTCACAAAAGGAGACAACTCTGGAATTAGAAATCTTAGGAAAGAAGTCAGGAAATATACATGCAAGCATCACTAACAGAATACAAGAGATAGAAGAGAAAATCTCAGGGGCAGAAGATTATCGCGTCCGCCTTGACCAGCAAGAAAGACGCGACCCACAAGCTCTTCTTTTAGCAGTTTATTCAGGAACCTTCAACAGTCTTCAGCAACAAGGGCAACGTTCTCTGCTGTTAAGCACTCCCAAGCTTAGCCAATCCCAATGGGCCACGTGGCAAAAGCAGATAGGTCACCAAATGTGGAAGCAACCAAGGACACCAAGCTTAGCCAAATAAGGGCTTTGTTTAGGAGACCGCTCGCTCTTGGGATGGTGGAAGCCAGTGCTGTCTAGGGGCGTGGCTCAGGCGACTTTCCACAGTTCCCCCTTTAATTTTTAAATGAAACAGGCAAGAGTAGAGATCTGATCTCTGATGCTGGGAACAGGGACATTGTACTGATCCTCACTTAGGTGTCATCCACCCAAAGAGTACCAGACCCGTCTGATACCTTTTTATCAGAGGCGGGGCCTGGGGTATCAACCCGCATGCAATCAGACGTGGTCTTCTTGGGGCTGCTCAAAGCTGACCTGGAGTGCAGTGCTTTGCCTTGCAGCCTGAAGGTGGCGATCATTTTTGCATGACTGCCAGCCATGCCTGGGGAGACTGTCCTGCCTCAATGGCTGTAAATGCCTGCACAATCATGGCTGCATCCCGCCTTTGAGTGAACCTGATCCTGCAAATACACCACAGGCCCACAAGGCAGACCAGCAATAGGAGACCAACCATAGCCCCCATGCCAGCCCATTCTTTCCAAGATGACAAGCCAGAGGCTAACCCAACATCTACCTGTGTGGAATTGACTGTAGCCATGGACAATCTCAGTTGATCCATCAGATCCTCAAAATTTGCCGACCAATATCCACGGTTCCACTTGGCTCTCCATCAGGAACAGAAGCAGGAGGACGCACAGAACCTTCAGGCATGATCTTTTTATTTTGCGTGGCACACTTCCATGTCAGTCGTTCAGGAACCCACAGAGGCTCCAAACAATCTTGGGGAAAAACACAAACAGATCCTCTCGCCCACGCCAACACTGGATCAGGGCCATGCCATATGCCCGTGATCACATCTTTCCACTTCACAAATCCCTTCAAGGAACCTCTGCTGCACTGATGATGATCCGCAGCAGAAAGGCCATCCACATCCAAATTTTAAAAATTTAAGGTAAAAAGGGCAAGGGCTATTCTTTCTTTTGGGGTACGGCCTTGGCCAATTCCCCCTTTTTGTTTTTGTAAAAAGCTCCTTCAAGATGTGATGAGCACGCTCCACAATTCCTTGTCCTTGAGGATTATATGGCAAGCCATGGGAGACATGAACTTCCATCTGTTTACAAAAGGACATAAAAGTCTGAGCTGTATAGGCAGGTCCATTATCTATTTTTAGCTGCTGGGGTTTGCCCCAAGCAACCATGTCTCTAGGCAATGCGAGATGACATTGCATGCCTTTTCTCCACTCAAAGGGGTGGCATGAATGATCCCAGAACACGTATCTACAGATATGTGAACATATTTTAAAGTTCCAAATTCAGAAACATGTGTCACATCCATCTGCCAGATCTTAAGGGGGGACAAGCCCCATGGATTGACACCCATGCCAGAGGGATGATGATGGATTATACATTGAGGACAATCTAAGACCACCTGTCGGGCATCAGCTTGCGACAGGTGGAACTTCATCTGCAAAGTCTTAGCATTCACATGAAAAGTCTGATGAAATTGTCTAGCCTGTTCCAATGAAGAACTCATAAATATACATTCCATTCCTAGGAAAAACCCAACCCCTGTCTAGGCTGTCGTTGCCTTATTGAAATAGGACTCTTACACCCTTGGAGGTACTTCCCTGACCCATGGCCGGGAAAGTACCCCATATCTTGTATCATTGTTTGGGTGGTGTCAAAATATTCATTACTCAACTTAAACCCCATATCTTTCAACATATCTCTTCCCCATAAGGAAATTGGTAACTCTAACACATAGGGTTGCATAACTCCAGAATGTCCCTCTTTATCTTGCCACTTCAGCTGTCTTGCACTCATATCCAGAGCCTTAGCATAACCAAGGCCTTGTAAGGTCTGAGAGGAAGACTGTACCGGCCAACCGGTTGTCCAATCCTTTTTTGCAATAATGCTTCTATCAGCTCCTGTATCTAATAGGCCTAGGATAGTTTTTCCTTCTACCTTTAATTCAAGAACTGGCCTTTGATCTAAATCCAGAGACAAGAATGTCAAATCTGTTCCTGTTAAGCCAAACACTCTCTCCCCTCTCTCTTGTGACTTGGCCGCAAACTTGGCATGCAGACTAGGAAAGATGACTAGCTGGGCAATTCTATCTCCTGGAGAAATGGCCATAATGCCCCTTGGAGAAGCCACCATGATCTTTATAACACCGGTGTAATCAGGATCAATCATGCCAGGTTGGACAATCAATCCTCTTAGGGCAGAAGATGATCGGCCAAGTAATAACCCCACTGTGCCTGGCTCAAGGGTTCCCTTAAAATCTGTCTCTATAAGTTGTACCCCCATTTGAGGAGTTAATACAAGTCTGGTGGTGGAGCAGAGGTCCAATCCTGCCGAGCCGGCAGTGGCTCTCTGTGGTCCCTTGGATGACGAAGGGTCAGCCACCTCTCCTGTGCTGACTCTGTGGCCTGATTCTCTACTGCCC
>NW_022196905.1:20662970-20664660 GCF_008632895.1 Mastomys coucha
TTAATTACTTTAAAATCGAGTGGTTCCTCATATCTGTTTCCTTGAGCATCTTGAAAAACTGGGCAGGCAAGCTGGAGCTCCAACCTCACTGCTCGCCAAACCTCTGGGCAAAAGGAGCGACCCAATACTCCACTGTTAACTGGATTATATGGAGGGGGCGCTGATGACGCACAGCCTGGGGGGCCCGTGTCATTCTCTGGGCCCTTCTTCCTGTGCTTCTCTTTAATAGAGCTTTTCTCAATCTTCTCAATCAAAGCCTGTATTTCCTCATCTATATCAGACCACTCGGTGTCTGAAGCTCCCTTCTCTGACTTCACAGATCACTCTTCCTTCAGCTGCTCTAATGCGGCTTTCCCCTCTTCCACAGCCTTACAATGGCGCTGATCCTCCAAACAGCTCCTAGCGAGCTTCCGCACAGGTCTTACCCCTGCTTTCAAAATACCCTGGTCCCAGGAGAAATCTAGATCCTTCCCTAGCTTATCCGAGCATGAAAGGGTGAGGTTCCCAGACACCGCAAACCAAGGGGCAGCAGTGTCACACTCACTAAGGAACCTCTCCAGTGTGTTCTTCTTAATTTCTAAATTTTTTGACAATAATAGCTCTTGAAGAGCCAGAAAAAATGGGTGTGATTGCGAGGCACGCATCTTCACTTTTGTTTTACTTTTGGTTCACTACTCTGTGAAACATTATCACTCCTTCTCGGAGTCCTTATAGCCTCTACTTCCGAGGTCCTTATTGCCTCTACTTCCGAGGTCCTTATTGCCTCTACTTCCGAGGTCCTAATTGCCTCTACTTCCAAGGTCCTTATTGCCCCAACTTACCTGGGAACTTACCAACCGGCTGCCCTGACTGCAAAAAGTTCTGAGTCTCCTAGAGTGAAGGAGAAGTGAGTTCCCCATACGGGCAACCACTTATCACATCTACCTCGACCAGCAAGAAAGATGCGACCCATGAGCTCTTCTTTTAGCAGTTTATTCAGGAACCTTCAACAGTTTTCAGCACCAAGGGCAACGCCATCGGCCATTAAGCACTCCCAAGCTTAGCCAATCCCAATGGGCCACGTGGCAAAAGCAGATAGGTCACCAAATGCAGAAGCAACCAAGGGCAGCAAGCTTAGCCAAATAAGGACTTTGTTTACGAGACCACTCACTCTCGGGATGGCGAAAGCCAAGCGCCATCTCGGGGCGCAGCTCAAGCAGCTTTCCACAGAATATAACATAGACAACATTGAGAGAACAGTCAAAGAAAATGCAAAAGGCAAAAAGACCCTAACCCAAAATATCCAGGATATCCAGGACACAATGAGAAGACCAAATCTAAGGATAATAGGTATAGAAGAGATTGAAGACCTCCAACTTAAAGGGCCAGTAAATATCTTCAACAAAATTATAGAAGAAAAGTTCCCTAACCTAAAGAAAGAGATGCCCGTGATCATACAAGAAACGTATAGAACCCCAAATCGACTGGACCAGAAAAGAAATTCTCCCCGCCACATAATAGTCAAAGCACCAAATGCACAAAACAAAGAAAGAATACTAAAAGCAGTAAGGAAAAAAGGTCAAGTAACATATAAAGGCAGGCCTATCAGAATTATACCAGACTTCGCACCAGAGACTACAAAAGATAGAAGATCCTGGACAGATGTCATACAGAACCTAAAAGAACACAAATGCTAGCCCAGACTACTATA
>NW_022196905.1:20664670-20665406 GCF_008632895.1 Mastomys coucha
CATTGGCCCAATGATTCCCCTTCTTGCATCCAGGCTGTTTCAGGCGTTGGCTGTTTTCGGTGCCTTCAGCATTTCCTTGTTCTGGGCATTGCCTTTTAAGGTAGCCCAACTTTCCACATTTGAAACATGCCCCAGAACTTCCTCTTTTGTTCTGAGCAAGCTGAATGACTGCAGCTGCAAGACCAGCATTAGTCAAAGGACCCCCTAACTCTCTACACACTTTCATCCAGCCTCCAGCCCCTTATTCTTGTAAGGAGTAATGGCAGCTCTGCATTCTTTTGTACACTGCTCATAGACCAGCTGCTTGATTAACGGCATAGCAGCATCAGGATCACCAAAGATTTTGCCTGCAGCCTCTACCAATCTAGCTACAAAGTCTGAAAAGGGCTCCATGGGTCCCTGTAAGATCTTAGTAAGATTATCCCTCACCTCCCCTTTATTTGGTAAAGACTTCCAAGCTTTTATGGCAATCTGGTTAACTTCCTCAAACACCTGCACTGGATAACCTATCTGTTGATTAGCAAATCTACCCTGTCCTAGTAACATATCTCGATCCCAGGCAGGATTTCCTGCAGCATGATTTGTAGCAGCTTGCTCACTAGCATACTCAATCAAAAATGCCTTCCAAACCAAATACTGCCCCGGGCTCAGGCAAGCGCGAGCCAGAACACTCCAGTCACTTGGTGTCATGCAATGTCTATTAAGAGCCTCCACCTGAGCTAAAGTAAAAGAGGCA
>NW_022196905.1:20667377-20667889 GCF_008632895.1 Mastomys coucha
ATGAACGGTATGCCAGCTCTAACTACAAAAATAACAGGAAGCAACAATTACTTTTCCTTAATATCTATTATTATCAATGGACTCAATTCTCCAAGAAAGACATAGACTATCAGATTGGGTGTGTAAACAGGACTCAAAATTTTGCTGCATACAAGAAACCCACCTCAGTGACAAAGACAGAATAAAAGGCTGGAAAACAATTCTCCAAGCCAATGGCCCCAAGAAAAAAGCTGGAGTAGCCATTCTAATATTGAATAAAATCCACTTTCACCATAAAGTGATCAAAAAAGATAAGGAGGGACACTTCATATTCATCAAAGGTATGATCTACCAAGATTAACTCTCAATTCTGAACCTCTATGCTCCAAATGCAAGGGCATCTACATTCATAAAAGAAACTTTACTAAAGCTCAAAGCACACATTATACAATACACAATAGTAGTGGGAGATTTCAATACCCCACTCTCTGCAAAGGACAGATCATGGAAACAGAAACGAAACAAGGACACAG
>NW_022196905.1:20669455-20675990 GCF_008632895.1 Mastomys coucha
AGGGACTAGACAAGGCTGCCCACTCTCTCCATACCTATTCAATATTGTACTTGAAGTCCTAGACAGAGTAATTAGGCAACAAAAGATCAAAGGGATACAAGTTAGAAAGGAAGAAGTCAAAGTATCACAATTTGCTGATGATAAGATAGTATACTTAAGTGACCCCAAAAATTCCACCAGAGAGCTCCTAAACCTGATAAACAACTTCAGCAAAGTAGCTGGATATAAAATTAACTCAAGCAAATCAGAGGTCTTGCTATACACAAAGGATAAACAGGCTGAGAAAGAAATTAGGGAAACAACACCCTTCACAATAGTTACAAATAATATAAAATACCTAACTCTAACTAAGTAAGTAACTCTAACTAAGCAAGTAAAACATCTGTTTGACAAGAACTTCAAGTCTCTGTAGAAGGAAATTGAAGAAGATCTCAGAAGACGGAAAGATCTCCCATGCTTATGGATTGGCAGGATTAATATAGTAAAAATGGCCATCTTACCAAAGGCAATCTACAGATTCAATCCAATCCCCGTCAAAATTCCAACTCAATTCTTCACAGACTTAGAAATAACAATTTGCAGATTCACCTGGAACAACAAAAGACCCAGGATAGCCAAAACTATTCTCAACAATAAAGGAACCTCTGGTGGAATCACAATCCCGGACTTTAAGCTGTACTACAGAGCAATTGTGATTAAAAACTGCATGGTATTGGTACAGTGACAAACAGGTAGATCAATGGAACCGAATTGAAGACCCAGAAATGAACCCACGTACCTATGGTCACTTAATCTTTGACAAAGCAGCTAAAACCATCCACTGGAAAAAAGACAGCATTTTCAACAGATGGTGCTGGCTCAACTGGCAGTTAACATGTAGAAAAGTGCAACTCGATCCATTCCTTTCTCCTTGTACAAAGGTCAAGTCCAAGTGGATCAGGCACCTCCACATCAAAGCAGATACACTGAAACTAATAGAAGAGAAAGTGTGCAAGAACATCGAGCAAATAGGCACAGGGGAAAATTTCCTGAAGAGAACATCAATAGCTTTTGTTCTAAGATCAAGAATTGACAAATTGGACCTCATAAAGTTGTAAAGCTTCTGTAAGGCAAAAGACACTGTCAATAGGACAAAATGACAACCAACAAATTGGGAAAAGATCTTTACCAACCCTATATCTGATAGAGGGCTAATATCCAATGTATACAAAGAACTCAAGAAGTTAGACTCCAGAGAAACAAATAATTTTATTAAAAAATAGGGTACAGAGCTAAACAAAGAATTCTCAATTGATGAACACTGAATGGCTGAGAAGCACCTAAAGAAATGTTCAACATCCTTAGCCATCAGGGAAATGCAAATCAAAACAACCCTGAGATTCCACCTCACACCAGTCAGAATGGCTAGGATAAAAAGCTCAGGTGACAGCAGATGCTGGAGAGGTTGTGGAGAAAGAGGAACATTACTTCATTGCTGGTGGGATTGCAAACTGGTACAACCACTCTGGACATCAGTTTGGCGGTTCCTCCGGAAATTGAACGTAGTTCTACGGGAGGACCCAGCTATACCACTCCTGGGCATATAGCCAGAAGATACTGCAACATATAATAAGGACACATGCTCCACTATGTTCATAGCAGCCTTATTTTTAATAGCCAGAACCTGGAAATAATCCAGATGTCCCTCAACAGAGGAGCGGATACAGAAATTGTGGTACATCTACACAATGAAGTACTACTCAGTTATTAAAAACAATAAATTCATGAAATTCTTAGGGAAATGAATGGATCTGGATCCTGAATGAGGTAACCCAATCATAAAGAACAAACATGGTATTCACTCTCTGATAAGTGGTTATTAGTCCAGAAGTTTGGAATACAGGAAGAACAATCCACAAACCACAAGGAACTCAAGAAGAAGGAAGACCAAAAGGTGAACATTACATTCCTTCTAAAAGGGGGAACCCAAATACCCACGGAAGGAGTTGCAGAGATTAACTATGGAGCAGAGACTGAAGGAAGGGCAAGCCAGCCTAAATATAGCTATCTCCTGAGAGGCTCTGATAGTACCTGACTAATACAGATGTAGAGGCTCACAGCCATCCATCGAACTGAGTACAGGGTCCCCAGTGAAGGAGTTAGAGAAAGGACTAATGGAGCTGAGGGGTTTGCAGCCCCTTAGGACAAAC
Source organism: Mastomys coucha (assembly GCF_008632895.1). Classification (NCBI taxonomy): domain Eukaryota; kingdom Metazoa; phylum Chordata; class Mammalia; order Rodentia; family Muridae; genus Mastomys; species Mastomys coucha. Next base: position 20,671,645 of record NW_022196905.1, read on the forward strand.
AACAATATGAACTAACTGGTACCCTCAGAGCTCCCAGGGTCTCAACCACCAACCAAGGACTGCACATGGAAGGGTCTGATTGTTCTGGCAGCATGTGTATAGTAGAGGATTGCAAAGTCGATCATCAATAGGAGGAGAGGACTTCGGCCCTGTGAAGGTTCTGTGCCCCAGTGTAGGGGAATGCCAGGGCCAATAAGTGGCAGAGGGTGGGGTGGCAGGCATGATGAGGGGGGAGGCAACAGGGGTTTGTTTTTGTTGTTTTTGTTTATTTCTTCGGTTTTTGGAGGGGAAACTGGGGAAAGAGCCATTTATATGTAAAAAAAGAAAAAAAAAGATTGAAATCAGAGCAAGCATTACTGTGGCTCAGTTGCACTCAGAAAGGAGACAGTGATACCTGCTTATAAATGTATGTGGTCCCCCAAACACATAAAGGACAGAAGAAGTGCTGTGGCCATACAAGCAATGACTTCTGCTTGGATTGGCAGTCCTCAAATGCTAGTTTAACTTCAAGATAAGAGAAAATGCACTATGATTTTTTTCTACAAAATGTGATTTATTCATCTTAACATTTGTCAAGAGTTGTATTAATATGTGATTCTTCAAATTCTTTGAATTGGGGCAAAGAATATAAAGAAGCAATGGATGATAAAAAGCATCAATCCAACTGCTAGCCATACATCTTCCCATTACATTTAATAGAAAGTTTAAGTCTGAAAAGCAGCCTCAGTTCCTTCCCCTGTCTAAGCCTCAGGAAAATATTTGTCTTTCCAGACAGATGGGATTAAATAGAAAGCATCCATAGCCCCAGACTGGCAAGGGTATCTGCTGCAGGTGGCTATAAGCATTCAACAGAACTAAGCTGAGGGAAACATACTGTTTAAACAAACATCCTGCAAAGTTCTCTCCTGCTGCTCTCTCACAAAGGCATGAATAAGACTGTCAGAAAGAGAGCTTCCTAGTGATCTTACTGTGCAGAAAGAAATAGCATTCTGCTGAAACCATGTACACAGACACACGTGCATATCAGCACCTGTCACATACCCACTCAAAATTGAGCATGCACAGATGATCTGTGCAGTGCACTGAAGCAAAATACAGCAAGACAGGTTCCAACACCCAATATTCATTAGTGACTCCAGGCCTGTCTGAAATCTAGAAAGCAGCATTTACTTGTTCTTTGTGAGGCTTTCCCCATAATTCTTTAGGTGTGTGGATCTCAGGAGCTGCTTTGGTGTGGGGAAAGGGTGAGAAGTAGGAATTCGAACACATTCAAGAAGTCTTGACCCTTTCTCTCAAGTCCACCACTTAACTTCTCACCTGAGAAAATTTTCCTATGAATTAATACACAGGTATGTGCACAGGTATGTTTACATGCATGCATGTGTGCATGCCTGCATTGCATTTTAGCGATTTGATCCAGCTGAGTAGACCATCAGGAAAGCAAGTGCCAGTGACAGATAAGCAGGACATTGTTTCCTGAAGCATGTGGCATTGACTCTACAGACATTCAGGAAAAAATAATTGTCAAAACTACCACTCACCATCAATAGACACCTTGGTAGCCTGATGTATTTGCTAATGTTATTAACTTTACCAATTAATTTTGCCTCTTGAAGGCACAGTTTTATCTCCTAGGATCCTTTTATGCCTTGGAAAGATTTTAGAGACTCATCATCAAATTGGGAGTTATATGTTAAGAAATTTGACATATGTTTTCTATTAATTTTATAATGTAATATTTATAAAGTATAATTATATTTGAGATAATTAGAGGAAGAGTCACAGGACTGTCTTTTGTCCCTTATCCAAACAGGTGCTCATATCTAAACAGAATTACAGGTGACCTTATGACAGAAACATCAGCTCTCTCTTTTGTTATTCAATCATTTTGTCAATCAATTTGGTGCATTACAAAATTGTTCAACATAAAAGAATATTAAACTAGCAATCCTGTAAAAGTCCTTTCCTTTGTTTAATGTATTTAAGAATTAGAGTAACTAAATTTTAGATAGATCATATACTTTGATTAGATGTCTATATTTGGACAATCTTCTATAAAATTTAAAAGGCTGATTATTAAATCCAGAGGATATTGACATACATAGATATGATATAGATATAGATATGTTCATATTTATTTGTATAGTTTTAATAAATAAGATTAGGTGGTCATTGAAAAAGTCAAGGCTCACATAGCTAGCTAAAGTATCAGTCATAGTCTGGAGAGATGGCTCAGCACTTAAGCTCACTGGCTATTCCTTCAGAGGAACTGGATTTGATTCTCAGTATCCACATGGTGACTCACAACCATCTGTGATTTCAGTTCCAAGGGACCTGTTGCACTCTTCTGACTTCCATGGACCCTAGGCAACACTCTGGTACACAGATATACATGTATGTAAAACACCAGTACATATGAAAACAGAAAGACTACAACTGTTGTAAAGTTAAGACAGAAAATTCATATATTTATTTCATTGAAAATGTGCTGTCACTTGAGCAGTTAGTGAAGTTGAGTTAGGTGGATGTTGTACTTACATGAGTTAATCCTTCCTGGAAAGATGGCTGTTTTCATATGGTCTCTCTGTATATACCCAGTAAGATAGGAGTGTGTCCACATGACCTTACTCTACACAAATATGTTGACATTGGAAATAAATGCCTCTTAAATAAGAAAGGAGATAAACTGCACAAGAGCTTCCAGGTCTCTGCAACAGGTTTCTTAAATTTCCTTGGCTACAGCAAACTAAATTAACATGCCCAGATCCAAAGACACAAAGCGTGCATGAATAAATTGGGCAACATCTTCAAGGAAATACTGAAAGTAAAAGGTTTCATAGACAGTAACAGATGAACATAAAGAGCCTGGGGCATAAGTATTCCAGGGCATCCATACAGTCTATTGCTCAGTTAGTGTTTACCAAATACGAATGACACTGATGTGAGTAAATGGCTTCCCAAAGTTTATGTCTGACTAGAATGTCAAACTTTGCCTTAATTGAAAATGGTCATCACAATTCTAATTAGCTAACATGAGAACATCTGTGGTTCATGCGGTCCTTAACAACTATACAGAGGAAGAATACACAAACAAACAGAAAATGTCATGTAACAGCTGGGGCATAGGTGGACACTCTGCAGTCGCAGACCAAGGACAAAAAGATTTCTGGGAAGAAGGAAGAATGGTCTTTACCAAAGGGCCTTCTCAAAGAGTATGTTGTTCCCTCACATTCATTTCAGGGTCTGTCTCCCAGAACCTGTTAAATGCTTGCTGGTTTCAGACCGCAACTTCAGTAATCTGCTACTTGTCAAGGTGTACTGTTTGAAAGCAGAGATTTCACCTCCAAACAAAGCATTTGCCCTCATGCAAGTTACCTTCTAGTTGAGGAGGACAGAATGAACAAAATAAAGAAGGCATCCATTTTAGATAATATGTTATATTATAGTTAGTATAAATTATAATACAGGCTATAAACTCTATAGAAAAAATGAGGTCAGAAATTGCTGACAATTTCTGAAGTGAAGTGACTACGTTTTCACACCATGTGGTCATGGAGGAGTTCTCTGAGCAGCTTTCCTGTACACAAAATCTTCTGCCAGGAAGGGGTAGGAGATGAGAGGATGTCTAAGCAAAGACTCTCTAGAGCAGAGAAAAGAGCAAAGGATCAGAGACACAAATGTGCTAGAGTGTCCAAGGAGGCCCTTGGAACCTGGTGACTTGATCACTGAGATCAGCTTACCAGAGAGATTATGTGTTGATAATAGTTTGAACAATGGGTGCTGCAAAACTGAGTCCAAATGGACACATCTTAAGGCAGGAACTAGGGGGAATTTTACCTTTCTTTTCTTGACAAGTATATCGGAATAAATAATCTAGGAGGTAAGTCTTAAGAAAACAGAATTGTCTATTATAATACAAAGGATGAATCATTGGACAATAAGGACATCTTGGTTTGAACAATCTCATTGTTTCTTTGGTAACTTAGCCGATCTATTGTGTCATCTGTAAAATACGCAGGCCAACTTCTTGGCAGAGTTCTTGAGAAGAGCAAATGAGTTCAGAGAAAATGTCCAGCACAGACAAAATTGTCTGTGAAGCAAGCATCTTTATTCTGTTTGTTAAAAGCAGTTAATTTTAGTCCCTTTAGTTGGCCTGAAAAGGCTGGATTCACACCTGATATCTTAATGTTGTTTCCTTACAGTTCCTAGCTCCTTATGTAGTACATGTTATCACATCACAAATGTTAGTAAATGAGAAACAAAGGAAATGAACTCATAAGCACTCTGTAGACTGTCTCCTAGTTCCATCTGAACACACTACTTCCTGATGAGCACTCTGTAGACTG
>NW_022196905.1:20676132-20693502 GCF_008632895.1 Mastomys coucha
CTACTTCCTGATGAGCACTCTGTAGACTGTCTCCTAGTTCCATCTGAACACACTACTTCCTGATGAGCTCTTTGTGGACTATCTTCTAGCTCCATCTGAACACAGTGCTTTGACCCTGTGCTTTACTGCAGAATCTCTCCAGTCCTGTGATAAGCTGCCTCTCTCGTTGATTGTGAATACTCAGAGGTGTTCTTCGTAATACTTGGCATCTGTCACTACTGATGGACAAGACCAGAGACGAGAGTATGACATCTGAGCTCTGCCATACATCTGTTATTTTGAAGCCCATAATATCTTCCCACCTTAGTTCATGAGATGGTATAATATTGCTAAATATAGTGTCTTTAAGATGTTACAGGCTGTGTCTGTCAAATGGTTCAGCAGCTAAGAGCATTTATGGCTATTGAAGAAAGCCAGAGTGCTTGCTTTTCCTAGCACACAGCTGCCTGTAATCCCAGTTCAAGGGAATCCTGTAGCCTCTCCTGCCCTCTGTGAGCACTGCTCATACCCACATTCAACTAGACATACAGATAATTCAAAATAAATCTTTAAAAGAATTGCTAAAGATTACTTTTTTACAAAAAGAAACTGATATCATCACAGTACAGATTGGGAGTATCTTAAATGCAGTCTAGTACATAATTGAAATGTAATTGAATGTTCTAATCCATATGCATGGAAAACAATTTGAATTGCTTCATTATTTGAAAGCAGTACAAAGATGAGGATATAGTGAAAATTTACCTGTACAAGGCTCTTCTGTGAAATTGCTACAAATTCGGTTTAACTCTTTTCTGGCCTGGAAGTATGTCTCATAAATACCTGTATAGTAGTTTTCATGGCAATTTCCCATTGATAAAAGTATTTCCTATCTCCATTCTTCCTAAATCTGTAATTCCTCACGCAAGAATGACTCACCTTGACTAAGAAATAAAGACAATTTGGAGGTCAATGTAACATATTGAATTTCCTAAAATATTCAAGTAAGTCACATCGTAGCTTGCAAGTCACCTCTGCAACTGTATAATGATTCTAGATGACCATTGCTTGAAAAACACATGTGGAGTTCAAAAGAAGAAAATGAACTGAATTGCCAACAGTCTCTCTTCATTTCCTTCTACACACATTATGAAACCTAACCCATGCCAAATGTTACATTAGTTATTTGAGTGTATCCCTTGATTCTAATTTTTACATGATTCTGGTACTTACCTCTTTTTCTCAAATTGTTGCATTTCTTTCTAAGATACCTTATGGATATTTTGTGATCCATCATAACTTATTTACGGAAAGTCTCTGTGTTCTTATCTGGTCTTCTGTCCACAATATAGGAAAGGAAGAACTTTTGTCAGGACAAGATAGAACAGGAGCCAGATGTGCCCTCTCCTTCCTTAACAGCGAGAGGACAGAATAACATGTGAGATAGTCTTCTCAGATATTGGAAATCCCTAAAATTGGAAAATCAAATGCTAAGTAAGAGCCCATAACTACCTGCTTCCTGCCTGTAGAGCAATTCTGGATCACAGCGGAGAGAGGAGTGATAAAGACAGAGCCTGATGGAGATAGTGACTCCTTGGAGCCAGGAAGGAGATAGTGGAGAATGAAAGAGCATCTACAGGGCAGATCACTGTGAGAGGTGGCTGCATGGGGAGCATGCTGCAGATCTGCAGGTGTCTTTCAATGCTGAGCAGAGTGCTCACTGGTGCGGTGAGAAGGATGTAGACAGGGCTCTGCAAACCTTCAAGCAGCAGGTGCATAATCTTCAGAAAGACCACAGGGCTATTCCTATCACACAAATGGAGATGCTTCCAAATGCATAGAGTGTGCATTAGAAAGATGCTCAATAGAAAAGCTAAGGATTTGGACTCCAAAAGAGGGAAACTAAGAGCTACACTAAACGCTTCCTTTGTTTAGTCTAGCACACTCTGACTTTCATTCAACCCTCAGAAACAGCAGCCTGGTTCAGAGTCATTCAACTAAATGAAAAGGAGGAAATATCTCAAAACAAAAGGAGCTCCAGAGCCCAGGAAGATAAATATTGCAGCACTAGGCATCCAATGGGCATTTCAGACCAAAAAGAATATAAGAAGGAAACTTAACCTCTCAAAATTAACTCAGAAATATAGTTCAGGAATTAATATACAAGGACGATTACATGATTTTTGTAATTTTATTTTCCATATTTAAAAGTGACATCTAGAATAATTATAAGAAGATGTAAAAATAAAACCAAAGTCAAACTCTTAGAAATGATACTTTCGACATGGGAGGTGAGAGGTAACTGGACCCGTGAAAGAAGGTCAGCACATCAGAGGAGTAGGTTATAAGGGTGAGTACACAGGTGGTGGCGCATGCCTTTGATTCCAGGACTCAGGAGGCAGAGGCAGGAGAATCTGAGTTCAATGTCATCATGGTCTATGGAGTAAGTTCCAAGAAAGCCAAGGCTACAGAGAAACCCTGTCTTGTAAAGCAACAACAATAACAGTAAAGTGAATACACAGCTAGCAGGATACCAGGAACAAAAGATATCAAAATACAGCAATATCGGAGTAAGCACTCCTGAGCCACGTGTCAAACTTCAATTGGACTATATGTGTGTGATCAAAATCAATGAAAAATAAAATAGGAAAAAGAAAACTATCTAAGAAAATAATATCTAATTTCTTTGGTGTAAGTTAGTTGATATTCCAAGGCATACATTACATTTATCAAATCCTCTGTCAAACAGAAAAAAAAAACTTTTTTTAATGAATGCAACTATTTTTCAAAGGCCTGCATTATCAAAATCTATGGATTAAGGTAAAAGGATTCAAACCATAAGAGAGATACTGACTTAAGCCATCCTAGACAGGTGGTTTTGGGTTGTATAAGAAAGCAAACTAGCAAACCAAGCCAATACACAGCATTTGTCCTTGTCTCCCCTTCTGTTCATGCCCAAGGTTCCTGCCTTGCATCCTTCCCTGAATTCATACTGAATCACGAGCTGAAAGATGAAATAAACCCTTTCATCCCCAGGTTGCTTTTCACCATTTTATCGAGTAATAGAAAATAAACTATGACTGGAAGCAACATTAGAGAAAATGGAGTGAGGAATACATGAAAACACTTTGTTGTGATTCTAGAATGTTCCTCAAAGTCTAAAATAAAGTTAAAGTTGATATTAAAAAGTTATGTATATGAATGTAATAGCAATTCATTTCTAAAAAGAGTTCATAAACTTGAAAAAAAGCAGGGACAGATAAATAGAAAGAATCTATAGGAGGATTTGGAGGTAGGAAAAAGAAGGGAGAGTTTAGTATAAATGTATTATAATTTCAAAAATAAAAAATATAAAATCAAAAGAGATGCTACAAAATTTACACAAGAAATAACTGTGAATGACAAATCTGGTGAAGCATATGACCTGTGGACATGTGTCTCTATAATATATGAAAAATGCTTTCATACAATTTCTTAAAGGATTTACAAAATTTTTGAAAGAGAATTTGCTGCATACAAATGGGCAGGCATACATACACAGAGCAAGAAAGAGAGAGAGATGATATTCAATGCTATTAGTTGTTTTAGAAGTACAAATAAAACACAAGGAGACAGTATTATAATCTTATGAAAACTGCTAAAATAGCTGACAATCCTGGGGAGAAAGTTCAATGTCACAGAGATGCCACCCATTGTTGGCTGGTGAAAACTTGTAAAATATCACAAGCCTTTACCAAACACATCAGCAATTCATTACAAGAAAACCATACTCTAGATCCCCCAATCCTTATTCCTTGGCTTTTAATATTGTATTAAAAGAGGCAATCGACATTCACACAGACATCAAAGATGGGGACCAAGAACATTACACCAAGGAAAAGATGCTAAATTCAGAGTGTACATGATGTTGATTCCAATGTGTGTGACATCTAGCAAAAGATGGAAGTGCAGGTACTGGAAGCTGGCAATTGACTTCCAGGGCCAGAGTCAGGGAGGACTGAGGAAAAAGCAACACATGGACTCTTTGGAATTTTGATGGCTGGAATGTTTACATCTTGACTTTAATGTTTATAAAACTATGTGCTTTTGCTTAAACTTAAAAAATAATCGCTTAGTTAACATACATACATTTATATCCACAATAAAAAACTTAAAAAAATATTATCAGAAGCACACTAAGATATAAATATATTACCTAATCCATTTTGGGAAAACAATGAATAAGTTAAACGTAGGTGCTAGAAAAGTCAAGGTTTACCTATCAGGCAGCAGATAGATGGCTGGTCCTGAGCACTGAAGCTGTCCTCTGTCAGCTGCAGAATTGTTGTGAATACCCTATGTCAGGGACACAGAATCATAATTTATTGAGTAAAAGTAACATTTTAAACTACAGAAGCTTTAGTGGCAACAATTGCCAGGTTATAAGGGACTATCAGGAGAAAGAAGAAAAGAATATACCAAAATGTACTTTTTTTCTTTTTTTTTTATTAGGTATTTTCTTATTCATGAAAGGGTTTTTTTTGGGGGGGTGTTGAGACAGGGTTTCTCTATATAGCTGGATATTTTCTTTATTTACATTTCAAATGGTTTGCCCTCTGAAAACCCTCTATCCCATCTTCTATCTCCCTGCTCACCAACCCACCCACTCTGGCTTCCCTGCCCAGGCATTCTCCTACACTGGGGTATAAAGCCTTCACCTGACCAAGGGCCTCTTCTCCCATTAGGCTATCCTCTGCTGCGTGTGCTGCTGGAGCCATGGGTTCCTCTATGTGTACTCTTTGGTGGTTTTGTCCCTGGGATCTCTGGGAGTACTTGTTGGTTCATATTACTGTTCCTCCTAAGGGGCTGCAGACCCATTCAGCATCTTGGGTCCTTTCTCTAGCTCCTCCGTTGGGGACCTTGTTTTCAAACCAATGGATGGCTGTGAGCTTCCACTTCTGTATTAGTCGGGCACTGACAGAGTCTCTCAGGAGACAGCTAAACCAGGCTCCTGAAAACAAGCACTTGTCAGCATCCACAATAGTATTTGGTAAATGTGTATGAGATAAATCCCCAAGTGGAACAGTCTCTGGATGGTCTTTCCTTCAGTCTCTGCTCCACACATTTTCTCTGTATCTCCTCTCATGGATATTTTGTTCCCCCTTCTTAAGCAAATGCATGGAACTCATATCATCCTGAGTGAGGTAACCCAATCACAAAAGAACATACATGGTATGCAGTCATTGATAAGTGGAAGCTCGGAATACCCAAGATACAATGCACAGACCACATGAAGCTCAAGAAGAAGGAAGACCAAAGTGTGGATATTTCAGTTTTCCGTTTCTCCACATCCTCACCAGCATCTGCTGTCACCCGAGTTTTTGATCATAGCCATTTTGACTGGTGTGATGTGGAATCTCAGGGTCGTTTTGATTTGCATTTCCTTGATGACTAAGGATGTTGAACATTTCTTTAGGTGCTTCTCAGCCATTCGATATTCCTTGGTTGAGAATTATTTGTTTAGCTCTCTACCCATTTTTAATAGGGTTATTTGGTTCTCTAGAGTCTAACTTTTTGAGTTCTTTGTATATATTAGATATCAGCACTCTATTGGTTGTAGGATTGGTAAAGATCTTTTCCAAATCTATCGATTACTGTTTTATCCTATTGACAGTGTCCTTTGCCTTACAGAAGCTTTTCAATTTTATGAGGTCTCATTTGTCAATCTGTGATTTTAGAGCACAAACTATTGGTGTTCCGTTCAGGAAATATTCACCTGTGCCCATGCACTCTAGGCTCTCCCCCAATTAGATTCAGTGTATCTGGTTTTATGTGGAGGTTCTTTATCCACTTGGACTTGAGATTTGTACAAGGAGATAGGAAAGGATCGATTTGCATTCTTCTACATACTAACCACAGTTGAACTAGCACCATTCGCTTAAAATGCTGTCTTGTTTCCACTGGATAGTTTTAGCTCCTTTGTCAAAGATCAAGCAACCATAGGTGTGTAGGTTCATTTCTGGGTCTTCAATTCTATTCCATTGATCTAATTGCCTGTCACTGTATCAATACCATGCAGTTTTAAATCACTATTGCTCTGTAGTACAAGGCTTTCTATTGATTTTTGTTGTTATTGATGAACTTATAGGATGCATGGGATTATTTCAATCTACTTGTATCTTTTGAGCCCTGTTTTGTGACCGATTATATAGTTAATTTTGGAGAAGGTACCATGAGGTGCTGAGAAGATGGTATATTATTTTGTTTTACGATGAAATGTTCTATAGATATTTGTTAAAACCATTTGGTTATTAACTTCTGATAGTTGTACTGTGTCTCTGTTTAGTTTCTGTTTCCATTATCTGTCCATTGATGAGAATAGGATGTTGAAGTCTCCCAATAATTTTGTGTGAGGTACAATGTGTGCTTTGAGCTTTAGTAAAGTTTCTTTTACGAATGTGGTTGCCTTTGCATTTGGAGCATGGATGTGCAGAATTGAGAGTTTTCTTAGTAGATTTTTCCTTTAATGAGTATGAAGTGTCCTTCTTTATCTTTATTGATAACTTTTGGTTGAAAGTCGATTTTATTGGATATTAGAATGGGTATTCCAGTTGGTTTCTTGGGACCATTTTCTTGGAAAATTGTTTTCCAGCCTTTTATCCTGAGATAGTGTCTGTCTTTTTCATTGAGGTGGGTTTCTTGTATGCAGAAAAATTTTGGGCCCTGTTTACATATACAGTATGTTAGCCTATGTCTTTTTATTGGGGGAATTGAGTACATTGATCTTAAGAGATATTAAGTAAAAGTGATTGTTACTTCCTGTTATTTTTGTTGTTAGAAGTAAAATTATGTTTATGTGGCTAGCTTCTTTTTGGTTTGTTAAACAAAGATTATTTTCTTGCTTTTTCTAGGATGTAGTTTCCCTCCTTGTGTCGGAGTTTTCCATTCATTATCCTTTGATGGGCTGGATATGTGGAAAAATAGTGTGTAAATTTGTTTTTGCCATGGAATATCTTGGTTTCTCCATCTATGGTAATTGAGAGTTCTGCTGGGTATAGTAGCCTGGAATGACATTTGTGTTCTCTTAGGGTCTGTATGACATCTGCCCAGGATGTTCTTGCTTTTAGACTGGTGAGAAGTCTAGTATAATTCTGATAAGTCTGCATTTATGTTACTTGACCTTTTTCCCTTACTACTTTTAATATTCTTTCTTTATTTTGTGCATTTGGTGTTTTGACTATTATGTGACAGGAGGAATTTCTTTTCTGGTCCAATCTATTTACAGTTCTGTAGGCTTCTTGTATGTTCACGAGCATCTCTTTCCTTAGGTTAGGGAAGTTTTCTTCTATAATTTTGTTGAAGATATTTACTGGCCCTTTTTTGTTGTTGTTTTTATTTTTGTTTTTTCTGCAGGTTTCTCTATATAGCCCTGGCTATCCTGGAACTCACTCTGTAGACTACGCTGGCCTCAGAAATCTGTCTGCCTCTGCCTCCCAAGTGCTGGGGTTAAAGGCATGTGCTACCACTGCCTGGCTTACTGCACCTTTAAGTTGGGAATCTTCGCTCTCTCCTATATTTATTTTCCTTAGGTTTGGTATTCTCATTGTGTCCTAGATTTCCTGAAGTTTTGGTTTATGAGCTTTTTGCATTTTGTAGTTTCTTTGACTGTTGTGTCAATGTTTTCTATGGTATCTTCTGTATCTCAGATTCTCTTTTCTATCTCTTGTATTCTGTTGGTGATGCTTGCATCTATGACTCCTGATCTCTTTTCTAGATTTCCTATCTCCAGAGTTGTCTCCTTTTGTGATTTCTTTATTGTTTCTACTTCCACTTTTAGATTCTGGATGGTTTTGTTCAATTCCTTCACCTATTTGTTTATGTCTTCCTGTAATTCTTTAAGGGATTTTTGTGTTTCCTCTTTAAGGGCTTCTACCTGTTTGCCTGTGTTCTCCTGTACTTCTTTAAGGAAGTTATATATGTCCTTCTTAAAGTCCTCTATCAGCATCATGACATGAGATTTTAAATCTAAGTCTTACTTTTCTGGTATGTTGGGGTATCCAGGACTTGCTGTGGTGGGAGAACTGGGTTCTGATGATGCCAAGTAGCCTTGGTGTCTGGTAAGGATCTTGTGCTTGCCTTTCGCTATCTGATTATCTCTGGTGCTTGTTAGTCTTGTTATCTCTGGCTGGAGCTTGTTCTTCCTGTGGGCCTATAAACCTGTGTCAGCACTCCTAGGAAACCAGCACTCTTCTGGCAGGACTGGTGCATAGAGGGTTGTGCAACAGCCTTAGCTCCTGGGTGCAGATGGTGACTGGAAGGATCCTGTCCCATTGGCCCAACTTTTCCTGTACCCTGTGTGCTCTTGACTGATCCCACTTTGGACAGTTATTGGAGAGAAAGTGGAGATCTCACCTCTGAGCCTGGGAGTGAGAGCACTCCTGGGATACCAGCTCTCTCCTGGCAGGACCTGTGTACAGAGGGCTGTGGAGCAGATGGCGACTAGAAGGAAGCTTGGTAAGAGAATTTATTACATGGCTCACATTTATAACATTCTTTTTCAATATGATGTATTTTACATATCTTTCATGTCTTCTAGAACTTTGACATGGTTCTTCAATGTGGTCTTTCCTATTGTAGCCTATAGCAGTGTGGTTGCAGTAGGTCTCCAACATCACATCTTTGTAGAGACTCTTCTGGGAAGGATCCAATAAATTCCACTCTTCCCCAGTAAATTTCACATGCACATCATCAAATGTCACTGCATCAGAAAGGCACCTGGAAGATCTTGCCTCTTTGTCTGAAAATGTACTGATTATCCAATGAAGTGAAGTCTTTTAAAAAAATGTTTCAGAGATGAGAGAGAACAGGGTGTGCCCTTCCCCCAGCCTTGAATAGGCTAAATAAACCTCTGAAGGTATTTTTTTATATAGATTTTTTTATTTACATTTCAAATGTCTTCCCTTTTCTGGTTTCCCCTCCAGGAAAATAAAAAACCCTATTCCCTCTCCCATCCTCCTGCTCACCAATCCATCCTCTCCTGCTTCCTTGCCCTGGCATTTCCCTACACTGGGACATAGAACCTTTACAGGGCCAAGAGCCTCTCCTCCCTTCGATGACCAAATAGGCCATCCTCTACTACATATGCAGCTGAAGCCATGAGTCCCCACCAAGTATATTCTTTGGTTGGTGGTTTAGTCCTTGGGAGCTCTGGGAGTACTGGTTAGTTCATATTGTTGCTCCTCCTATGTGGCTGCAAATCCCTTCAGCTCCTTATGTACTTTCTCTAGGGGACCCTGTGCTCAGTCCAATGGATGGCTGTGAGCCTCTACTTTGGTATTAGTCTGGCACTGATAGAGCCTCTCAGAAGACAGCTATATAAGGCTCCTGTCAGCCAGCACTGGCTGGCATCCACAATAGTGTCTGGGTTTAGTGACTGTATATGGGAAGGATCCCTAGGTGGGGCAGTCTCTGGATTGTCCTTCCTTCAGTCTCTGCTCTACACTTTGTCTCTGCAACTCCTTCTATGGGTATTTTGTTTCCCCTTCTAAGAAGGATCAAAGTATCCACACTTTGGTCTTCCTTCTTCTTGAGTTTCTTGTGGTTTGTATCCAATATGTAATAAGGGCACATGTTCCACTATGGTCATAGTAGCCTTATTTATAATAGTCAGAAGCTGGAAAGAACCCAGATGTCCCTCAAAAGAGGAATGGATACAGAAAATGTGGTACATTTACACAATGGAGTACTGCTCACCTATTAAAAACAATGAGTTTCTGAAATCCTTAGGGAAGTGGATGGATCTGGAGAGTATCATCCTGAGTGAGGTAACCCAATCACAAAAGAACACACATGTTATGCACTCACTGATAAGTGGATATTAGCCCAGAAGCTCGAATACCCAAGATACAATCCACAAACCACAAGAAATTCTGAAGATTTTACAATCTGGCTGGAGTCAGTGCCTGGCCTTGCCACATTTGTATTTCCTAAGGATCCTTGAAAAGTTGACTGCCTCCTGAGCTTGCTTTGCAACTCAATCCAGCTGAAACAATGGGTTGGGTCTTTGGGTTTTATTTATATAAATAAAGAGCTGAAAATTAAACTTTAAGTCTTGATCAGAGAAGTTTATCTTGGCTTCACATTTCTATCGCCTACCCATCTTATTTCATTCCCATCCTCTCTTTCAAGTATAGTCAGTTATCTGTGGCAGCAGGATGGCATGACAGGGAAGGTGATAAAGATGCAAGTAAAGTCTCTGTGAAAATAATATACTGAACCAGCTGAAGGGACCAGCTACCACTTCAATGGAGGGGAAACACAGGGCCAGAGGCCTGTTGCAGGACTGAAGTATACCGAAGACTGTGGAAGCAAAGGAAATAGCAAGAACAGGTCTAGGCAATGGGATGATGGTCATGCCCAGCCCAATGAATGAGAGAATGGGTAGACAAAAATTTAGTAGGCTCTATCAATAGCAGTGGAACAGCTGAGCTGAACTCCTGAGTTCTGGAGTACTCTGCCAGTTGCTTAGTCATTAGATGTACACATGTGATAGCCAGGTGAAAGTCTGATGTGACCATTGCAATCACGATGTTAAATGCCATTGTGTTTATGGGTATAGTTGAGGGACTCACACCCATCCTTTGGTTTCCTGTGTCCAACAAGTTTCTGGCCATTGCTTTCTTGCTATGAGTTTAATCCTCCATGCACTCCTACAGTCCCATTTCACTTTGATGAAGGCATAAAGTGGTCCCTTTTCTGTTCCCAGGAATAACACAGTTATCACTGTGTGCTGCATGGGTGGTAACTGACAGATTATCATTTTATTCTTTTCATACCTGCAGTCTCTTTTGTGGCTGTTCTGCCAGATAACTTCTTTCTCCTGCATGTTGTCCCTGGAAGCTGTGATACAAACCACATTATTACCTCCAATCATAACCTCTTGATACAGGGTAAACTCAAACCAAAAACTATTCTGTAAGGCTGATTCCAAAACAAAGGTGCCCTAGTTAGCTTTAATTGCCAGCTAGACTCAACCTAGAGTCATCTGAGGGAAAAAAAAGCCTCTACTGGAGAATTACTTAGATCAAATAGATCTGTGGGCATATCTATGTAGGATTATCTTAATTGTTAGTTGATGCCCACTATGAGCAGCACCATTTCTAGGCATGTGGTCCTGGGCTGTATAAGATGGGGGTTGATCATGAGCCTCTTAGAGAGCCAGAGAGCTAGCCCATAAGAAATGTTCTTTTGTGGTTCCTGCCTCCAGGTCCTCAGTCTTGAGTTCCTGACCTGACTTCCTTCATTGATGAATTGGGATCTGGACACATAAGCTAAGAAACTCTTTCCTCTTCCAGTTACTTATGGTCACATTTTTTAGCCCCAGCAACAGAAATTAAACTTGGCTTCCCATCTCATGCAGCTGAACTAAGGGACACAGGGTCTAAAATTTGGCATTTATTTGTTTCTTGAAGTGAATGGGCAGATAATAAACCTTTTGTTTTGAGTTCATTCCTCAAGAAGTAGAAGCCAGTGATGCTAGATAACATACAGATAAACAGAAAATATTATTCAGCCTCTTGAGAGGGTCAAGACAAAGACTTCGGATATGGTTTTTGGAGTTCTATTTTCTTATTTCTCATTATTGGATACTCATAATATTGCCTACTTTGTCTTTACAATAAACCTGTTCTTCCTTAACATACTTAACAGTGAATTTCTGTTCTTTCAACTAAATGTATCCTGAGTAGAAAGATCTAAAAGGACATAACACAGAGATTACTTAAATGAGGGCGTAAAATGAGTACTCATGTCTCTATCTGACTTCCCAGTATTCCATAAGATGATCAGCCAGTAAAAATTGTCTCTATAGCTGTAAAAAAAAAAAAAAAACCTGTGAAAATTGAGACGACCCATCTGCCAACACCATCAGTTTATACATGAGGCTTATGAAGAGGAAATGTATCGCCTCAGGTAACTCAGGTCATTTCCAGCCTGGAACATGCCATTTGAGCAAGTCTGTTTAGAATTAAGTAACTGAATAAACTGGTAATATTACCACAAAATGCAAATGACTCCAATTTCAGGCAACATTAATTGAGAAAAAGTTGTTTCCAATATTAACTCAGAAGCCACATAACTCCTTCCCACTGTAAGATTGCTGTCTACTGTCACATAAAATAATTCTGACATCAACTCCACAAGAGTTTGCCTCTTCTACCATCCTTTCAACAAACTTCTTTTGTAGATTTTAATGAGGTAGTTACTTTGATGTTGTAAATATCAAAATGCAAATAGATTCTTGTAGTAGAGAAGGTCTGCATATATAATTATCCTAATATCCTATACAAATACAAAGAAAATTATTTCCTTTTATAGACTTCTTTCAGCATAAGGATGTGTATATGGTGTACATGGATGTATATTTACATGTATGGGAGTTCACATGGGTGTATATGTGTAGATATGAATTTGACACTTAGTGTTTTCATCAATGCCCTATCATATATATTAATGCAGTATCTCACTAAATCTGGGTCTTTTCTTTGTGGCTAGTCTGGCTTGTCTGACAGATAATCTCTGCCTCCTATGCACTGTGATCACATGTGAGTTGCCATGGATGCCCAGGTTTTATGGTTTTGTGGATCCAAACTCAAGCCCTTACACTTGTAGAGAATTTGCTTTATCTGCTGAGCAATCTCCATGACCCCCAACCCTAATGAGGTAGGGGGAAATGGCTAAAAACAAGCAAATACTTATGTTACATTTTAAGAACAGCAAAAATAATAGTGTTATAAACTAAATTTTGTGACTCCTCAGAACTCTTTGGATTAAATCTCTAACTTCCCGTGTGCTTATGTTTAGACATGATTTTTACAGAACAGTTATGGCAAGTTCCTAAATTATTTGATTAGTATCCCTACAAAGAGTGACACTAGAGAGCTTGCTCTGTCTCCCTGGCATCCACAGAGGAAAGGTCATTGAATACACAATAAAATGGGGTAAGCTGCAAGAGGACTTAGAATGGAGTCAACTAATCGATTTAACCTATGACCTAGAGAAATAAATGTTAATGTTTAAGTCATGTAGTCTGTGTCATTTTGTTGTGACAGCCTGACTGATATAACTAATAATAAAAATTGGTTATGTGCTTAGATGACCAGATGGTGTTGAATATGCACTCCTTCATCAGCTCCTATTGCCCTCCAGGTATTATTCTTTTTGAAGCACAAAGAAACACCTACACTGCAAATCTTTCCCACACTACCAAAGGTCGGACTATGAATAATACCATGCTAGAGCCTTAGGGTCACTGATGTCTTAACTTCATTCAATAGTGGCCATGACACTCTATATCCAGCAACATTCATTAAAATCTATGACTTTTTCATCACCTGTAATTGGATATTAGTCTTCTAACTTGATCCTTATGGCAATGATCTCAGAAAACCATCATATCACCTCTATGGGTGAGTATGTGAGGCTAAGAAATATTCAGAACTTGCCCAGGATTCTCCAGTTCTCAAATCAAAAAAATCAAGGTCAAAAACTAGGTCATTCCCCTAACAAATCCTATGTTTGTCTCATTGCCCTTACTTTTATAGCATTTCTCTTAATAGTCTAAGAAGAAAAAAAAACTCAAAAAATGTTTTAGTTCTGTTTCTATTACTGTGATTAACACCATGATCCAAGAAGAATATATCAAATTCCTGTTAGTCCTGTTAATCCATATGTCAGAGTGAAGGAACAGTTGAGAGCTCACATCTTGATCCACAGCTAAGATACAAAAAAAGGGCCCTAAGAACAGTGTGGGTCTTTCCAAACCTCAAAGCCTGCCCTGATTGACACATACCTCCTTCAACAAGACCACACCTCCTAATCCTTCCCAATCACTTCTACCTACTGTGGTCCAAATACTCAACCATGAATCTTTAGCTGCCATTCTCACTCAAACTACCACCCAGAGAAATTGTAGAGAAGACACCTAAGTGGATAATAGGTACACATTCTCACACATATTGAGTGAGTATGAAAAGAAATGGGGAAGGAAACCAGTTGCTAAATCATGAAGATCTTTTGTGCTGACTCCTTTGCTTGAATTTGCTGTGTGAAGTCTGTCTAGTCTTAGAAGTAATACAGTGAATTTAGGAAGCAGAAATGATATGTATCACACCAGTATGCAATATTCCCATCTTGCTCAAATTACTCTGCCCAAAGTAAAAAGTTGTCTAAACTGACATATTTCTCCTTTAGGATGGATGAACCTTAGATCAAACATAATATTCGGAACTGCTGGTCTTCACCTATGTTTATTTGTCAATGATAGAGATTTTACAAAGGAAAGGGGTATAAACTACAGATAAGGCTCATTCCTGCATGCCTTCCTCAGTAAGTTCCAAGCATCAAGGCTGGACTCATACTAGAAGTTCTTAAAATAGAGAGAGGGGAGATGATATTCTTTCTTTGTTTTGGGTATTAGTTATAAATTCTAACTAATAAACAAGTATAATTTAATATCTGAACAGATTTGACTTACTTATGTAGAAAATTAGTAAGTGGTAGATAGTATGATTCACACTATTTACTCTCTCATCAGATGCCCACTCCTTCTGTTTTGTTATTTTTCCTGTGATGTTGCTCCTTGAAAAACTACTTCATCCAAATTCCTTTGGCAGCTGGCTTCTGCTCTGGCCGTACTAATGGGAAGATCTGGAAGGTAACACAGGATAGGGTCTGAAAAATAAGGAATTTCTCTCCTTCTTATCTGTTTAGAGACCAAATGTGTGTCCATACAATTACCACTACTGGGGTTGTTGAGCACTGTTCTCAAAAAAACAATTCCATTCACACTCATCCCTTTGGTGTTACAAATCATACTGTCATTTTGCTACTGCCATTATTCATCTTCAAGTTCCCTTCCCTTATACAAGAACTTTCTCTCTTAAGGCCCTTCTACTTGAGCTCTATAGGATGAACTTCTTTTTTTTTAATTTCTATAGGATATGAATGGTACAGTCAAAAATAGAGTATTGTTTTACCCAATACTACCAACCAAAATAAATCTCAACTCTCATCCATTGTCTGTTTTATAGACAACTGGCTAATTTATTCTATTACTTATACTGTTTTATAAGAATTAAATATATTCATACATATTATATTATAATATGTAATTAATATGTGTGTATACACATACAAATATATATACATATATGTGTAAATATATATGTTATCACAGATACATATTTTGACAACAGCTTCATCCAAACAGTAATGGGTATTCATTAATGGGTATTCATTCTCCTGCCACAGACTCTTGTTAACTTTAACTGTTCCCATGTAGTTCTTGCTTCCAGAAGTTGGTCCAACAACTGTAAGCATGTAATCTAAGCAGGTACATCAGCACAGAGAGACTACAGATGGCTGGAGCATCTGTACACATGTTTTTGACATATTATTAAGACCATTTGCCTAAATCTTGTTATTTGACTCTAATCTAAAGAATCATCAGAAACAGTTTCTCTGCTTATTCATGTTTGTGTGTATTGAGTGCTTATGACACTGTAGGCAGTTAGTATTTGCTAAATTTTTAATCAAAGAATTTTCAATGAAAAATTAATTATATGCCAAAGTTTATGCTTGGAAATAAAGGCTGCTGCAGAACAGAATGTTAAGTTTATAGTCTAATCCCTGTTTCATGCATTATGTCAAATACATGTGATTGAATTCTACAGCATCACATTTTCTAATCCTTTTCTCTTTATTTTTTATTGCAGAGTCAATCCTGTCAGCAGTGATCGGAAGGCTTTTACTAAATGAAAGGAGCATGCTGCACTGCATACTTGTAATTTAAATAGAGAGCATCTAAAACGTTCTCTGAGGCAGCTGCTGGCAAGTTCAAGACTAATGAGAAAAACAGCTGAGGAAATTCTCCCATATGAGGTTGTGTCCCTAAGTGATGGATTTTTCAGTGCGACAATGTTCTAGCATGGTAATGGGCAGTGAGTTCCCAGGGAATCATCCCATACTCATGGAATACATAAAAAGCAGGACATATTCTTTACACAGTGTTGAACCACTAGTGAACCTCCAGAGAACCTTGTGATATCTTGATTTATCTGCTAGCTTTCCTGCTAAGAAACAGGGATGATGAAAACAAATGTACAAGGTGTGGATTTCTATGGTCTGATGATCACACAACCATAATTCTGTGATGTTTCCAAGGATTTGGGCAAATAGAAAAAGAAAGAAAATCGTAAACTTTGAGGAAGTGACTTGAAGAACATTTCAAAATGATCTAGGAGAAATAGAAAAAAGCTGTTGGTGTCCAGATACATTTAGTGGGAAAAAAAGCAGAGTCAGGTTTAGGAAGATGAAATGAACATACCCCTCTGTTTGCACTGGGCTCTCAAAGTAGAAACCACTTTGCCATTTGGAAAAAAGAGAAAGAAACCCTGCCAAAGCAGCAGAGAACTAAAGATGTGTGCATTTTGGGAAGTGTATTCTCTAAGGAATTGGCATTAAGAGTATATAGCCATGCTCTGTTCTCTAGAAGTTGAATGTCCTCCCATTGCTGTGGCACCCACCAGTAAACTGCCTTCCCAACTGTCTGATGACCCAGTTTGAGAGTTCCTCCTTCATTACCATCTCCCTGAATTCTGCATGAAAACAATTTCTCCTGGTGAATCCAGAGGCTCCACATCTAGTGTTCTAATCAACAAAACTTCTCCTACACCAAGCAGCCCTATCACATAATTATGTAAGGACCAGGGCACCATGAAATGGGGAAACTGGAGCTGACAACTACAAATCAAACTATCTCACTTAGAATGCAGAGAAAACTAAAGTGAGGAAGGAACTGAATGACAAAGGCTGGGAAAGGGATGGACAAGGCAGAAACATTGGGAGCTCAGGTAAACAGATGTGGGTACTCAAAGCAGATGGCAAGATGGAAGAGCAGAAGTCTCTGAGGAGGTGACCTTGTAATTGTTGTCCTTTGCAATATCACCTTCCCTGTGTGGTCTTCTACGTACTACAGGGCATGCAAAAGCAAGGATCATGATCAGACAGGACATCAAGGGCAAATATCTACAAACTTAACCAGAATTTTATGTTTTACCTCTTTGAAGACAATTCTGAAACATTTTGGAGCACTCTAGAATATTTCTATGTTAGGGGGATATGCCCTCTGAGTCTGCTTACAGAGTTACTTTAGTAGTAGTAGTAGTAGTAGTAGTAGTAGTAGTAGTAGTAGTAGTAGTAGTAGTAGTAGTCACTAATTATTATCAACTCTGTGGATGCCTTGGCATTTATTAGTGTCTAGCACTGATCAAAAATGTCTGCTTAAACTTAGAAAGAGCAATTGGCAGATTCATCTGGAACAACAAAAGACCCAGGATAGCCAAAACTATTCAC
>NW_022196905.1:20694526-20694847 GCF_008632895.1 Mastomys coucha
AAATCAGTTTGGAGGTTCATCCGGAAATTGGACATAGTACTACCGGAGGACCCAGCTATACCACTCCTAGGGAAATATACCCAAAAAATACTGCAACATGTAACAAGGACACATGCTCCACCATGTTCATAGCAGCCTTATTTATAATAGCCAGAACCTGGAAACAACCCAGATGTCCCTCAATAGAGGAGTGGATACAGAAATTGTGGTACATCTACACAATGGAGTACTACTCAGCTATTAGGATTTGTTTTTTTTGTTTGTTTGTTTGTTTTTTGGAGGGGAAACCAGGAATGGAGAAAGTTACATGTAAATAAAGAA
>NW_022196905.1:20695486-20701893 GCF_008632895.1 Mastomys coucha
TTGGAGGGGAAACTGGGAATGGAGAAATTCACATGTAAATAAAGAAAATATCTAAAATAAAAAAAATATGTCTGCTTAAACTATAGAGGTTTACAAAGATTTATAGCAGAACCTCTTAGAAAGGCTACCATTTCCTCTAGTTCAGTGGTTCTTAACTTGTGGGTCATAACTCCATTGGTAAACCTCTATCTCCAAAAATATTTACATTAGTTTCATAACAGTATCAAAATTATTGTAACAAAGTAGAGACAAAAATAATTTTCTGGTTGGGGTTCTTATTCATAGTAATGGAAACAATTACTAAGACATCCTCTCTACAGTGCTGTGCCAGTTACTGGTATCCATAATATGATAATCAGCCAAGAATTCTGGTTTCTATTAGGATAAAATCCAGAATCCTCCCTGACCCCACTGGTTAGTTGGAAATTTTAAACCCAGGTTCCTGTTTTGGTTTGTTCTCACTTGTATCTAAAATCGTTATGAACAGAAAGAACTTACTTTAAGTCCCAAGATTATATTAATCTTTCTCTACATCCCATCTGGAAGGTAGAGTGTTAGACCTGCTGATATTGAGTGAGAACAACAGACTACCATTCTGGGAGGAACACATTCTAGCCTCCACATCTTCACACATTTTAAGATCCTATCAGAGGTTAGGCAAGAGAGCCATAAGGCTAATTCACTCTCTACCACTCATCAAGTCTTACCTCAATATGGAAATAGCTTTCCTATTAAGCACTGGCTCTGCTTGCTGAGTGACAGCTAAATCGAGTGTTGAGAACAAAGATAATCAACTCTACATTGCATCTCATCTTCAGAGAACATTGCCAGATCAGCAGATGCAGCAGGCTTACAAAGAATGTGATTTAGAAAGGATGAGTAATTCAGATATGAACTCTATGATCTATCCTCAGCCAGGCTTGTGAGGCCTGTATTGTTATGCCCCACCTGCATGAGCCCTATTTTCTGCAAGTTTTGGGAAGTTCTGCATGCTATAGGACACCCACAACTTATCCACAAGAAGTTAGTCTAGGTAACTCAAAAATCATAAGGAGCAAACCATACAGACACCATCACATGACATGAAAGTTCACTTGCAGCTATATAATGAAGTCTAGAAGTTTGTAAGGCTGGCTTCTCTCTTCCATGTCAATATGTAGGGCCAGTTCCATGGGTACATGCCACACTGGCTTAAACATTCCACTAGACATTTAAGGCAGTCACTTTTGATAGTTTTGAATTACTTTCCTTTCATATAGTTGTAGCTAGCTTGTGTAAGGTCCATTGAGCAAGTGATGGCCCATGGGTGTTTTCATGACAGTGCGTATTCTTTTGTAGCAAATATGGACTATCATGCCTTGGGTATCGTGGGAAGACTCTGGTTATAGCTCAAGAGTAGATTAGAAATGTCTCGAAACAACCCAGATATCCCTCAACAGAGGAATAGATACAGAAAATGTGGTACATCTACACAATGGAGTACTACTCAGCTATTAAAAACAATGAATTTATGAAATTCTTAGGGAAATGGATGGATCTGGAGAATATCATCCTGAGTGAGGTAACCCAATCACAAAAGAACACACAAGGTTTGCACTCTCTGCTAAGTAGATATTAGCCCAGAAGATCAGAATACACAAAGTACAATCCACAAACCACAAGAAACTCAAGAAGGAAGACCAAAGTGTGGATACTTCATTGCTTCTTAAATGGGGAAACAAAATACCCATGGAAGGAGTTGCAGAGACTACCTATGGAGCAGAGACTGAAGGAAGGACAATCCAGAGACTGCTCCACTTGGGAATCCTTCCCATATTCAATCATTAAACCCAGACACTATTATGGATGCCGGCAAGTTCTGGCTGACAGGAACCTGATATAGCTGTCTCCTGAGAGGCTCTGACAGTACCTGACTAACACAGAAGTAAAGGCTCACAGCCATCTATTGGACTGAGTTCAGGGTCCCCAATTAAGAAGTTAGAGAAAAGACCCAAGGAGCTGAAGGGTTTGCAGCCCATTAGGATGACCAACAATATGAACTAACTAGTAACCTCAGAGCTCCCAGAGACTAAACCACCAACCAAAGAGCACACATGGTAGGACTAATGGCTCCAGCAGCATATGTATAGCAGAGGATGGCCAAGTCGGTCATCAATGGGAAGAGAGGCCCTTGGCCCTGTGAAGGTTCTATGCCCCAGTGTAGGATAATGCCAGTGCCAGGAAGCAGGAGAGGGTGGATTGGTGAGCAGGGGTTGGGGGGAGGGAAAAGGGGTTATTTTGTTGTTGTTGTTATTGTTTTTGTTGTTTTTATATCATTTTATTTTATTTTTTTTTCAGAAGTGAAATTAGGAAAGGAGATATCAAATGACATGTAAATAAAGAAAATATCTAATAAATATATATAAAAAAAGAAATGTCTATCCAAAACAGAACTTAGAGGAGCAACCATGGTTACTAGTAAGGACTGAGATAGCCAGACTAAGAGGTGACATACAAGAAGGCAGACATCTTCTTCTAAGAAGGCAGACATCTTCTTCTGGAACCCACAGCATCAGGACAAGAAATCATGCTTCCATATTTGAACACAGTGGCCCTTTCTACATATGGTTCTCTTCTGTTTCCTTTGGTTCTTTGCTCTTCACTGTCATTCACTTGCTTCTCTTGTCAGACCTTTCTTTTGTTCTTTTAAATCTTGTTTTGCTCAGCACATTGCCAGGTGTCTTCTCCCAGCACGCCCACCTATTGTCCAAGTGATATCAACCTTTGCTAGTTTGGATATTATAGTCCGGGTTTGTCATAACTCTTCTTCAAGTCCAGATCTGTCTAATGAGAAAGGTATACAATGGTCCCTTCACTTTTCTTTGCCTTCTAAATATTTTCCAAATTTCCACTACAGGCAAAGCTCTCTTGTAGCTGAACCCAGGTGGAGCCGAAAGGCATCACTCTAAAATAAAGTTTTCATAACTTCATTAACATTCGTTTTCAAATACTACTTTTGAATAATGGAGTTTTTAAAAACAGTTCAGTATCCCAGATGTCCTGAGGCAGATCATATAAAACACACTTGTTTGAAGCTACTGAGAAACACACCAAAGTGGGTCCCCATATAATTCAAGCTGTGATAATGACCTTAGAAGCTTTTATTGCCATGCCTTACTAGCCTGTGCAGCTCCGTGTTCACCATATCCTGGCTCAGAGCTCTCCAGCAGTTTTTATCCCATGAGTTAATTACTCTATTCTCAGAGTCTGTCTTTCAAGTGTTGCAGCTACTTTAATCACATTCATCCTGTTGCCTGGATGTGCTACGTCTGGACCAGATGCACCTCCCCCAGAGTGGAAGTAAACTCTTCTCCTGGCAGGAAGCTTCTCTGGGTTTCCTAAGGAAGGGATGTCTCCCCTTCACCTTTGGCTCCTTCACCAGTTCTCACTTGTTAAATCAACAGATACTTGTGGGATTGCGTTCTTAAGCCTCTGTCTTCACAGAGTAAAAAAAAGACCAATGCATCTCAGAACTCTCACATGATTTATGGTAAATAATTATTTTGGTGTAAACAGATGAGCAAGCAAAAGTTTAGCAAAGAATATATTCAACTTACTTGCTATAGAATAAAAAATGTAAATAAATACCAAGAAAAATATTGAATGCATTTGTATAATACCTTCTGGCTTGTACTTCATTTTGGGGACTTGTTCTATGATAACAGCAAATGAACCCAATATTTGTAATAGGATGATTATTTTTCTCTGGTGACACTTTTAGCAGCATGAGAAGTCTAGACCAAACTTATAACAGTGCCCTCTCTCCCTCTGCTCAGGACCTGGTCCTCACAGCAGCACCCTGTAGATGCTGAGAATGGCCTCAGCTGTGCAATGTGGTCACACTGGTCAGCTTATGCACCTGAGTGAACCACTTAAGAGCAATGCTGGCCCATTGCTGGGTGAGCATTCTCTGTATTCTGCACAGGTCCAGGCCGTGGTGTAAGAGGAGCACCATCCACTACCCACACCCCACCCAAGCCAAGTGATGCCACAGTAAAAAAGCACCCACACCTTCCACTGTCCACATTCAACCGAAACCAGGCAATGAGCAGTGACAAGTGCAGGGGGCACACACTATCTGCATGGTCAATTGGAGATATGTAGGAAAAGACAAAGAATGTTCATTCTGAAATCTGCTTAAAATTGATTTTAAGGAACGAATTAGAGTTTGGCACAGTGGCACACACATGTGATCCCAATACTCAAGAGAAAATTCCAGACCAACTTAGCCTATGTAGCAAGACTTTGATTCACAGAAACACACACATACATACAATCATGCACATACACACACACATGTATGCATGCATGCATGCACACATATGCACATGCACATACAAAGAATGGCACATAGATGGAAAATAAGAGCATTAGGTCAGTCAGTAAAGTGCTTGCTCTTCTAGAATGAGGACCTAAGTTCAATTCCCAGAACTTCTGTTATAAAAAAAATGGGTATGAAATGTGTATGTAACCTCAAAGTTGGGTTAGTAGAGCTAGACAAATTTTGATGTATACTGACCAGCCAGTCTAGCTTATCTGGTGAGCACAAGGTTAGTGGTAGTGCCTGTCTCAAAAGCAGGGTGGATAGCTCCTGAAGCATAACATCCTAGCCGGGTCTCTAGCCTCCATACGTGCATGCGCTTGTGCATGCCCACGAACAAACACAAATATATTTATATATTTCAATCTGTGCAAATATATACAGATACAAAACACCCTGATGAAGGTCAGGTAAAGGAAGTTTCACCTCTGCGGGCAACGCAGGAACCTTCCATTGGAATTCACGCTCAAAGTCCTCTGCTCAAATTGGAATTTCTCAAACTGGCTAACAATAGGATACTCTTGTGGGAAGTGGGGCCATTTGGGTGTTTCTAAGAAGAACCGAAATCATCTCTTCCTCAATATTTATTATTTACAAATCATTAAACAAACAACATTGTCATTACAACTTGATTTCCTACTTTTTTTCAAGATGAAAATATATTGTAAATATTGGACTATGACTTACTTTACTTAGTTTGTGAGGGGTAGTTGATATTGATAAATATCTTACCATAGCATCATCTCTTAATTAATATTTATGGATCACAACCTGGTTGTTGAACATGGCTATACTTTAGGCTCCTTTCTTGCTGGCCTATTAACAATTAGCTGGGTACTGTGGCTGTACTTTGATGTTTTGCTATATTGTTAATAAAAAAAAATTTGCAACCAAATTTTAATATGCTATTAATATAAATTGATTTAATTGTTTTGTTGACTTAAATTGCCTGAACAGAAACACAATGAAGCCTCCATTAGTCAACCTGCTTCCAGTCTGCTTCTGCTTCTCTCTAATTCTCTTACTGTCTCTATCTCTCCATCTCTGTCTCTCTCTGTATGTCTCTCTGTCTCTGTCTCTCTCTCTCTCTACATATATATATATATATTTATATATATATATATATGTCTTTGTCTCTGTCTATCTCTCTGTCTCTCTATCTCTGCCTCTCTCTTTCTCTGTCTTTCTCTGTGTCTCTTTCTGTCTCTGTCTCTTTCTCTGTTTCTGTCTCTCTCTCTCTCTCCTTCTCTCTCTATCTTGCTCTCTGCTCACCCCCATCATGGTGATAGAATCCAGAGTATATGGTACTACCTCTAAGCTATAGTCCACAGCTTTTTTGATGGTTTGATTTAGTTTCATATTTTGTTTTATATTGAGATAGGGTTTCACTAACTTTCTCAAGCTATCTTTGAATCCACACTGTAGCCATGGATCCACATCCTCCAGAACCTCCTACTTCAGTCTCCCATGATTATTGGACTCCACCAGGAGGCTTAGCTTTCTAAACAGCATTTAAACTCTATTATTCCTACCCAGAGTCCACAGTGCTCATTCAAGCTGTTTTCTGAGCTGTAGACATTATACTCCAAGTGGGTACAATCACCTGATCCGCATAAACCACAACTACCCTTATTTATGGCAGTTGGTAATTACCACCATCACCAAACTAATTGTTTTATATAAAAAATAGTTTTGCCGATTTCTCTACGGTGAGTTTCAAAGATGGGAGCAGCCAGTCGGGAGGCACAAGTCCCACGAGGGCAGCAGGGACAGGATCCTCTCAGCTTCCGAGTGACAGAGATGGATCAGCGACCTTCTCTGCCGCTTCCCTGCAAGTGGAGGGCCAACCTAGAGGGAGCACCTTAACCCAGAGACTCAGGTGAGAGCAGCCATTTTCTCTCCAGTGAGTTTCTAAGACTGGAGCAGCAAGCCGGGAGGCACAGGCCTCAGGAGTCTCAGGGGACTTGCAGGGTGGCAAGGACAGGACAAGCTCTAGTCAGAGACACTAACAACATCTAACACCAAAAAGCAAGAGATGGCAAAAGGC
>NW_022196905.1:20702630-20702786 GCF_008632895.1 Mastomys coucha
AACTCCAACACAAGAAGGGGAACTACATCCCTGAAAAGGCAAAAATGTAATCTTCCAACAAAACTAAAGGAAGATAGACACATGAACAGAATGCCAGCTCTAACCACAAAAATAACAGGAAGCAACAACTACTTTTCCTTAATATCTATTAATATC
>NW_022196905.1:20703051-20703383 GCF_008632895.1 Mastomys coucha
ACAATTCTCCAAGCAAATGGCCCCAAGAAAAAAGCTGGAGTAGCCATTCTAATATTGAATAAAATCGAATTTCACCCTAACGTGATCAAAAAAGATAATGAGGGACACTTCATATTCATCAAATGTATGATGTATCAAGATGAACTCTCAATTCTGAAACTCTAGGCTCCAAATGTAAGGGCATCTACATTCATAAAAGAAACTTTACTAAAGCTCAAAGCACACATTATACAGTACACAATAGTAGTGAGAGATTTCAATACTCCACTCTCTGCAATGGACAGATCATGGAAACAGAAAATAAACAAGGACACAGTGAGACTAACAGAAGT
>NW_022196905.1:20705289-20705493 GCF_008632895.1 Mastomys coucha
CAATAGTTACAAATAATATAAAATACCTAACTCTAACTAAGTAAGTAACTCTAACTAAGCAAGTAAAATATCTGTTTGACAAGAATTTCAAGTCTCTGTAGAAGGAAATTGAAGAAGATCTCAGAAGAAGGAAAGATCTCCCATGCTTATGGATTGGCACGATTAATATAGTAAAAATGGCCATCTTACCAAAGACAATCTACA
>NW_022196905.1:20705503-20745691 GCF_008632895.1 Mastomys coucha
TTTAAGCTGTACTACAGAGCAATTGTGATAAAAACTGCATGGTATCAGTACAGTGACAGACAGGTAGATCAATGGAACCAAATTGAAGACCCAGAAATGAACCCACGTACCTATGGTCACTTAATCTTTGACAACGCAGCTAAAACCATCCAGTGGAAAAAAGACAGCATTTTCAACAGATGGTGCTGGCTCAACTGGCAGTTAACATGTAGAAAAATGCAAATCGATCCATTCCTTTCTCCTTGTACAAAGCTCAAGTCCAAGTGGATCAGGGACCTCCACATCAAAGCAGATATATTGAAACTAATAGATGAAAAAGTCGGGAAGAACCTCAAGCAAATAGGCACAGGGGAAATTTTCCTGAAGAGAATGCCAATAGCTTCTGCTCTAAGACCAAGAATTGACAAATGGGACCTCATAAAGTTGCAAAGCTTCTGTAAGGCCAAAGACAGTATCAATAAGACAAAATGGCAACCAACAAATTGGGAAAAGATCTTTACCAACCCTATATCTGATAGAGGGCTAGTATCCAATGTATACAAAGAACTCAAGAAGTTAGACTCGAGAACCAAATAACCCTATTAAAAAATGGGGTACAGAGCTAAAGAAAGAATTCTCAATCGATGAACTCCGAATGGCTGAGAAGCACCTAAAGAAATGTTCAACATCCCTAGTCATCAAGGAAATGAAAATCAAAACAACCCTGAGATTCCACTGTGATGGGCCTTTGCTGGCCGGCCACAGTAAGAACTAAACACGAGACTTCTTCTCTCGATGGTTTACTCAGGAAATTTTCTTCTTGTGTTAAACAGCTCTTTTATGTTTCTTAGTGTTACACAGTTCTTTTAAGTATTAAGCCTCTTCTTGGCATCACCGCCTCCTCCCACCTCCCAGTGCACTTCTAGGTGCTGTGGCTCTTCCCTCTTCTGCAGAATGGGCAGTGGGCGGCGGGCGGCTGGATGCAGCATTGGCAGGTGGCCAGTGGCAGCAGCTCCTGTGTAGTCATTGCTGCTCTTGTCTCTGCATAGTGGCTGCTACTCTTCTTCTGTGGAGTCACCGCTGCTCCTGCTTCACCTCTGTTCTTGCCACTGCTCTTCTTCTGGAATGGCGTGGCCCCGACTGCCTTGAGAGGGCCCCTTATATTCTCGTGCCCAAGCCCTCGTGGTTCTACTGGATTGGTTCTCTGGCAATCACCTCATTAGCATACACTTGCTTGGGAGGGGCTTGGTAGCACGCACCTGCTCTGGTTTGGTGCATGATTGGTTAGCATTCACCTGCTCAGGAAACACCTAATTTGCATGAGCCCACTCGGGAGGGGCACCTGCATGAGCCCGCTCAGGAGACACCTGCATGAGCCTGCTCGGGGAAGGGCGCATGTGCAGTGGAATTGTCTATCGCTGCTGCCACGTGCTGCCGCCACATGCGTATGGTCTGAGTGGCTGCCTACATTCCACCTCACACCAGTCAGAATGGCTAGGATAAAAAACTCAGGTGACAGCAGATGCTCAAGTGGTTGTGGAGAAAGAGGAACATTACTTCATTGCTGGTGGGATTGCAAACTGGTACAACCACTCTGGAAATCAGTTTGGCAGTTCCTCTGGAAATTGGACATAGTTCTACCAGAGAACCCAGCTATACCACTCCTGGGCATATACCCAAAAGATACTGCAACATGTAATAAGGACACATGCTCCACCATGTTCATAGCAGCCTTATTTATAATAGCCAAAACCTGGAAACAACCCAGATGTTCCTCAACAGAGGAGCGGACACAGAAATTGTGGTACACCTACACAATGGAGTACTACTCAGTTATTAAAAACAATAAATTTCTGAAATTCTTAGGTAAATGGGTGGATCTGGGGCATATCATCTTGAGTGAGGTAACCCAATCACAAAAGAACAAACATGGTATGCATTCTCTGATAAGTGATTATTAACCCAGAAGTTTGGAATACAGGAAGAACAACCCACAAACCACAAGGAACTCAAGAAGAAGGAAGACCAAAAGGTAGACATTTTATTCCTTCTTAAATGGGGGAACCAAATACCCACAGAAGGACTTGCAGAGATTAACTATGGAGCAGAGACTGAAGGAAGGGCAAGCCATCCTAAATATAGCTATCTCCTGAGAGGCTCTGACAGTACCTGACTAATACAGATGTAGACACTCACAGCCATCAATTGAACTGAGTTCAGGGTCTCCAGTGAAGGAGTTAGAGAAGGGACCTATGGAGCTGAGGGGTTTGCAGCCCCTTAGGAGGATGAACAACAATATGAACTAACTAGTACCCTCAGAACTCCCAGGGTCTCAACCACCAACCAAGGACTGCACATGGAGGGGTCTGATTGTTCTGGCAGCATGTGTATAGTAGAGGATTGCAAATTCAGTGATCAATAGGAGGAGAGGAACTTGGCCCTGTGAAGGTTCTGTGCCCCAGTGTAGGGGAATGCCAGGGCCAATAAGTGGGAGAGGGTTGGGTGGCAGGCATGGGGAGTGGGGAGGCAACAGGGGTTTGTTTTTGTTGTTTTTGTTTGTTTCTTTGTTTTTTGGAGGGGACACTGGGAAAGGAGAAATTTACATGTAAATAAAGAAAATATCTAATAAAAAAAATCATGCTGTCAGGAAAAAAATATTTTTGCCAAGGACAAAATACAAAGAAGAAGAAAGCATACTAGGACTCCAAACTGAGCTGAGTTGATCTCTCAGAGTACAAAGCCAAACTTGGTTGTCCAGCTGTGGTTCCATTCTGTTGTATCTCACAGGAATTTACCCAGATACAGGTGACTCACTTGATTCTTCCAAATCTCTTTCATAGAGTGGAAAAAAAATCTTTGCATTGCATCCCGATGCTAGTAAAAGTTGCTGTTAGTTCCCATTCCTGAGTATTGAACCACGTGCTCAGATCCTAAATTTGGTTCTTCTGATCATGGGCCACCTGGCAACAGCCCCATCTTTGGCTCTGCATTCACACCATGCATTAAGTGTGGCTGCTACTTAGCAGGTTTTGTGGCAGGCCTTCCTAACTCATCCTTTGTTCACATCATAACACACTGAATTAGAAGAACATTTGATTACAGATTCAACAATAGTCTGAGGGAACAGCCATCTACAGTATTTTTTCTACAAAAATTCTGGGTCAAAGGTTAGCCACTACTCATTGTCTACAACCTCCTCTCTTCTGAAGGCAAGCCAAGCTCCAGCTCCTTCTTCTGACCACTCTGCTAGACAGTCAGCTCCTTCTAAAGGCTTCTCTGGGTTTAAGACTCCATATGGTCAGGCAAGTAGAGTACCTGAGGCCCTGCCCTGCCCAATGCAGCATTACCTTACGGCTGTGGAAGGCCTTTTTTTTTTTTTTTCTTTATTTTATGTGTATGAGTACACTGTAGCTGTACAGATGACCATGAGCCATCATGGTGAACTCAGGACCTCCGCTTGCTCCTGTGTAATTCACTACGGCGTAACTCACTGTAGCTGTATTCAGAAGCACCAGAAGAGGGTGTCAGATCTCATTACGGGTGGTTGTGAGCCACCATGTGGTTATTGGGAACTGAACTCAGGACCTTCGGAAGAGCAGTCAATGCTCTTACCCGGTGAACCATCTTGCCAGCCCAAGGCCTTCTTTTTGAAGCAGCATCATGAGCAGATGCTCAGCTTCCAGCCTGACTCTCTCCTCTGCCCAAGATAATATCTACAAATTAAGCTTAGTGAGCATTTGTGGTCCAGCATCTCTGAATGAGGGAGAATTCATAAGAGGCCTGATCACTGGGAGTATTGTGTAGGAAAGCCATCTCCCACATCCTTGTCACATAGAAAAGACAAGGATGTTTTCAGGGAAAGAACCTTTAAAATACACTTTGGGGAGACAATTTCTCCCTGTGTAACCTAGGCTGGCCTCAAACCTCTATTCCATTTGCCTTGGCCTCCTAAGTACTAGTATTACAGATGTGTGCCACCATACTTTTCTTAAAATAATGTATTTTCAGAGAAAGGAATGGCCTTTGAAACTTTCCTTTACATTTCTGGATTGTTGCTATTCTGCTTGCAAACTGAACTGGGAAAGTGAATTAAAGACACTCATCTTAGTACTTACTCCCATTTGGTTAGAAATTCATTTTATTCTCCTTGAATTTTCCTGTATCAATTTGTTTGCCTGAGACACAAAAGTTCAAAACATAGAATTGTGAATGCACAGCTACAGATCTAAATGTTGGGACACCATGGGACTGGAGAGATGGCTTATTGCTTAAGAGCACTGGTTGTTCTTGTAGAAGACCCTGGTTTTAATACCCAGCACTCACATGATAACTTACAAACATCTATAACCCAAGTTCCAGGGAGATCTCATACCCTCTTCTAGCTTCTGCTGTGGGCACCAGGAATGTACATGGTACACATACATACATGCACTTGTACACACACACACACACACACACACACACACACACACACACACACTACAAAAATAAATAAATGAAATAAGCTAGAAACAAATATGTTTTCTTTAGCATCATTTTGCTCTGTACCCAACTGTCAATAGATTCAGTTCCTTTAAATGTCCTGACATGCCGGAATTGAGAGATCCAGGAGAGATACATCTCCTAAACTTAGGACACAATGATGCAGGTTACCTTTTACTCAGATGGATAGAACGACTCTCAATATAGAACCTATTTAAACAGCTAAACATGGCACAAAGCAGAAGATGTACTATATAGCCAGGTGGCCATGCAGATGATATAAGGTGGTGCCATTGGACTCTGCACACAAGTTAATCCCCCAGTCATTCTCTGTGCTAGAGTTAGGGAGGATAGCCATGTAGAGAAGGAGGAAGGAGGAAAAACACTACTGCTGAAACTGTGAAGGAAGACACTTCCAGTCAGGAAGTATGAGAGATGTAAATTAAAGAATAAGAACCAAAATGTTTATTGATGATTACAAGTGAAAGAGAGAGAAAATGCATGAAACTAGGAAAGCAGTATAAAGAAACAAGAGTGGGAGCAGGCAGGCTGCATCTTCTAAGGATAAGGCAAGGCATGAGAAATGTATTATGGAGGGAAGAAATAAACCAAAAGCCCGGACCTGGGAGATCAAGGTTATAAGGACAGAGGGAGGTGCATCGTGATCCCAGAAAGCAGAGTGAATGACTACTGTTTGACATGGCTGTTCCATATCAAAGACTCCAATGCTCCAGACTCATAGAAGTGTCAAATCCTTCTCCTGAGGCTCAGAGAGATAGCAAAGCCTTCCTTTGGTCCAAGTACAAATGCAAATGATAGTCTATCCAAGTCCAAGCATTTAGGAACAACTGACTAGTGCATGCAAAATTTAACAACTTCAGCTTCCACCTCCTGAATGATTACAGCCTGAAACTGGTACCTACAGACACCTTCTAGGAGACCAGCTAATTCCTCCTCCTGTGCGGTACATAAGAAATGCACTGAGGTTGTGGAACATTGTTTGTCAGCTGCTGCTCCAGCAGGGTAATCATGGCTCATCTAATCCCAACTTTTCTGTACATGTCTACATCCATCACCTTGTTGGGCTCCAGGATTTTGGAGTAGCAGGTACAGGAACAAGAGCAGTGGCCTGGAGGAGGAGTTGGCCTGAGAAGGAGTCATGGTCTCAGGAACCAGGCAGGACTAACCACTTTAGCAGTAGGCAGAAGTGTCATGGTGTGATAGAAGCCCTCACTGCTGACTTAAGGAAATGGCAGGGAGGGTGTCTGTGACTTAGCTTCCAGATGAATTAGACTTCCCTGAAGGTACTACAAGGGGCCATGAGAGATAACACAGTCAGATCTGAGTCTCAGAAATGGCATTAAACTATTACAAACATATTGTAAGAGAGCAAAACAACAGGGCTCTAGTTTCTCATCTCTGAAGTCTAAAATGAAGGTTTTCCTGGGCTTGAATCAAAATCTTGTTGAGATTCTTTACCCTTTTTGCAGACTCTGGACAAGCACAGCACAGACGCCCCCTCCATCTTCTGCAAATGCCAGCATTCTTTATCCCACCCCAACCACTCTAAAGTATATCCATCATCTAACCTCTGTTCCCACCTTCAGGTCTTTGTGCTTTTGTTTTTAAAGATTGTGATAATGGTTTCGTGTCAGTCTCCTTGACTTAATCATGTCTTCAAAGTCCCTTTCTGCCATGATAAGTGATATATTCATAGAGTCAAGGATCGACGGAGTCACTAGTTTGTCAACCCAAGTACATAGACAAGAAGCCATGGAGCATTTAGCTAGATAAGAATTTGAGACTATTTGGTCTGTATGTGTGCCATGAAGATAGACATGAGGCAGTGGTGTGAGAGATATTTAGTAAACAAAGAAGACAGAACTTCAAAATTTTCTAGATGTGGGCTGGCAAGATGGCTCAGCAGCTAAATGTGTTTGTTGTGCAAGCCTGACAACTTAAATTGAATCTGAAAACCTATGGAAGAAGTCAGTTACACAAAGTTGTTCAGTAGCCTCTCCATACCCCATGGCATGCACCCAGTACATCCACAATGCACCTAAAATAATTGTTTTAAATGAGCTGGTTATGAAAAGTAACATCAACATGTGTCAGACGACGATGCTTATGACATGACTAGATTGAACTGTGACCTAGAAGAGGTACTGTGATTCTCAGAAGAAATCAAAGTTTGAGAAGTTCACGAAGTCGATTTTGGCCTGAAGAGCATCACAGTCTGCAGTCACTCAAGAAGACATATGGATTGGTATTTAGATATATGGAAACAACACTTTAAAGAGGGCTCACTGTAGTATATGGCTGTGGAATAGGGTTTTGTCTGGCTACTGATGGAACACAGAGCAGGACTCAAGTCAGAAAAATGAAAGACTACCAAGGCATAGACCCACCTCTTTAGCAGGTAACAAATAGAACATTTATATCGCCAGCTACCTAGAAGGCTTGTAGGCCTGCTTTTCTCTTTCACATTATAGTAAAACAAGTTTGAGATCCTTTTGTACATTGCTGGAGTTCAAGTGTCTTTTTTTCTCCCCTCTACTGAACTCCCTCCCAGAGACCTGAGGTGACGGCTGTCACTACACTGTCTCCCAAAGAAAACATTTGGACCCTGGGGAAACAAGAATGGAAAAGGGAAAGGAGGATGTAGGTAGTCTACACATGTCCTACCAAAGTATGGAGACTCTGGGCTCTGTGAAAGGAAACAGGTCTTGGGTCTATGCCAAGTCCTAAAAGAATTGGGATGGGCTTGGAAGAGGGGCTGGCAATGGCCCAGACAAAGTTCTTAGTCCTTCTCTCTCACAAACCTGTGTATCTTTGTGAAGATCATCTTGCAAATGTATGGCTGTTGCTTTTTTTTGCCTATAGTCACACAGAGAACACATATTTAGTATCTTGCCAGCCATAATGGTATTTTCGTTTACTTCTGATGGGAAAATATTTCCTCTCTAGAGATGCCAAGTTTCTATTATGATCTTGTTACTGACTTGCTTGAGGGAAGTGGGAATTGACTGGGTGTGAGGAGTGTGGGTCCTAATGTTCTCATTAATTACCCTTAGGCTCTGGGACCTGAACTATTGGCATTTTCTTATCCTTATGGATAGTAAATATACAGCTTTTGCTTTGAATAAACTGCAACAAATACACATACTTTCACACATTTCACTAAAAAACGTGTCTCTCTGGAAACGCAAAATGAGTAGCTTTCAAGAAAAGTAAAAAGGTGGCAATCCAAGTGGCTTCTCTAATGCTGCGGGATGGTGCTCTGGGCTACAGGTGCCTGTGGCCTTTAAATGGAGCTCTTCACAATCAGGGTGCTTCTCAGCAGCCCGAACTGGAGACTCTCACACTGACAATCAATCAGCACCTGCGGCAACTATTGTGCATGGGACTGTTAAGAACTGGCAGACTCTAATGAGAAATTAAGGAGACTTTTCCTTTGAATAAATTCTATCTTATTTTTGTCCTAAAACATTGTGCAGTGTCTACGATTGCTGCAGTTCCTGTCCCATACCCCCCATGCTGTTCTCATTTGTTCTCTGAGCAGCATTTCCATGAGCAAGTCAGTATTGTGCCCTGGGAGCACAATGATGCATATGGTTCTGGAATTATTTCCTTAATTCCATCATAAACAAAGAAAGAAATAGGAAAACTATTGTGTTTTTAATAACAAAAGCACCTATAAGGATTGAGATATAAATGAGGCACCTGGAGGAGGACACACCTCTGTTTGTACCAGAGAAAAGATAAAAAAAATTAAAAGAGGAAACAGCATCTTTTTTCTCCTGTAAAACAGCTCCCAGAAGGCAAAAGAAGAATATTCATGGACATAGAAAACATACAGTGCTACACCAAATCACCTGAGGTTGTAGTTTGCTGGCCTCCATGGAGATAGTGCTGGATAGTGGAGTGAAGGTATTTTGTGAGCAGCTCATGGATGGATATGCACTGGGGTCAACAATGACTGATAAAGGAGTCTGTTGTGACTGAGATGTGCTGAAGGAAGCTAATCTGGTACACATGGAGAGCAAAAGAAAAGGCAATGCTGATATCTAGAATTCCAATCAGAGATCCATGTCTCATCAAGCAGGAGATGATGAAGGTGGTGTCATGGCAAACCAGCTTCTAAGATACAGACTTTAGCTATATCTAATAGCTTTATACATATCTAATAACTATGTCCTATTTTAGACGCCCTGTGTCTGCTCCTGAGGTCTAGAGGGCAAACAACATGGCACCCTCATTTGACCTCCCCAACACCATCCATGGTTGTTGTTCACCTGCAAGTCAATCTTTAGCTCAATAAACTGATCTACAGATACTCAAGCACTGAATTTCTTCACTCTCCTGTGTACTTTCAGGACCAAGTCACTGTTAGCATGGTGTTGTTTTATGTAATCAATCCCCACATCAGCTCAGTTGACACCTTTTATACTGAGCTTTATCCTGCTTTTTCTGGACATTTTAATTGGTGCTTTTATGCTGCTGATTCAGCCTCCCTGGTAGAAATTACCATGAAAGACAAAAGAAACATGGCTTACTTTGAGAAGAAAATCAATAGTCATTCATCCACCATTTCTACAAATGCCTAGTGATCACTTATTCAGTGACATTCGTCAGAAGTAAAACTGAGAAGGGAAATACACTCAAAACACATACACACACACACACACACACACACACAGAGAGAGAGAGAGAGAGAGAGAGAGAGAGAGAGAGAGAGAGAGAGAGAGAGAGAAACATTGTCATTGGCCAAATGAAACTTGCAACTGAGTGAAGGAGGAGACATATTTACAAACAAATTTTAAAAACATACACTGATATTTTAAGAAGTGTGGTCTTGTTGAAGAGGGCATCACAATGAAATAGGAGGAATTAATTGTACAAAGAACCAAAACTTCTGGGGGAGTTTTAAAGAACGTGCCCCAGAAGAGGATATCTTATACTGACATATGAACTTGAGAAGCAAGCTAGACAGCTTTCTTCTATTATAACATACCCTGAGATAGCCAATTTATAAAGAGAAAAGGTTCAGGCTGGTTTAGGCTTTTAAATGTTTCAGTCATAATTGCATGCCCTGTTGCTCTGAGCCTGTGGGATCATCTCAGGTAGAAGCAGGCAGTAGAGAAAACTGCTCATCTCAAAGCT
This sequence comes from Mastomys coucha, assembly GCF_008632895.1. Classification (NCBI taxonomy): domain Eukaryota; kingdom Metazoa; phylum Chordata; class Mammalia; order Rodentia; family Muridae; genus Mastomys; species Mastomys coucha. The sequence goes on from NW_022196905.1 coordinate 20,715,128, forward strand.
GGGAAGCAAGAGAGACTGAGTGAGCAGATGGGCCTGGAGTTTCTCAACACTTTTCTGGAGCACAGCATGATGGCCTAAAGACATCTCACTACATCCCAGTTTTTAAAGTTTCTGTGGCTACCTTATTCCTAAGACTGGGATCTAAGCCTTCACTAAATGGAGCTTTCAGGGACATTTAAGCTAAGCAGTAGTGAGAAGTTATTTTGGTCAATGAGAGGGAGAGGAGAGAAGGAGTCACAGGTGCACACACATTCTGCATCTGGGTTTGTCTAAGCACAGTGGAATATTGGAGCTCAAAGAGCTGAAGAGAGGAAGTAAATAGATACTTCAAGCTATGGTTTAAAAATCTGTATTTCAAAAACATTGGTAAAGCATTGAGATTTCATCAAGAGTGGAAATCTAGTGTTCACAGTTGAAGAAGAAAGGAGGCCCATCATCCCATCAGACAAAAGGAGGTATAATTTGATTAAGAGAAAGCTGATAAGATACTAGTACAATGTGCTAAAGCTACAGTGTGAGACAGAAATAATGGAAGCTTTTGCTATGATTGTGAGAGAAGAGAGAAAAAGGAACACCAACAAGACACACCACAGACAATTCCCAGGACTCTACTCAGAATGGATTCTCCAAAACAAGGGAAGCAGCAGATAGATGTTAAGGAACCCTGCAAGAGCAGCTCCTGTTTCTAGAAGGTATGTGGCTGTGCCCCCTTGCATGCTTCCTAGAAGGTGATGAATGGGTTTGATGAGACTTTCATTAGTGGAAAGCCAAATGGGTGCTGAGTCTCATCTGCAGCTCAGCACTAAGGGCTGCTATGGGAAGAATGAGCCATGAATCATCAACTGGTTGGTGGCAGAGACCTCAAAGACTATTGGTAGTAGATTAAAACCAAATAATCTGAGAACAGAATTCTAAGAAATGAGTTTGCAGTGTCAAACCAGTTCACTGTGTGGAAAGGGCAAGTGCCTAAAACTGAAATGCAAGAGTGCAAACAAATCAAGAAAGAATAGAACCATGGATACAAGGATACAAGAGGTGAGCCCACAGGAGTGATCAGGTGCTGATCAGACTTAGGGAAATGGAGTTGTCAATATTGGTCATTGACTGAAAGGTCAACGTTGGAGACACAAAGCGAGATGCATCCAGAGTAGAGCAGGTGAAGGATGAAGCAGAAAGTGAGAGACTAGAGATCACAAGGCAGAACATCTGTGAGACTCTAGTTTCAAGAGAAGAAAGAGCACTGGTCCCATTGTAGAATAGGATTTGCTGTGAGGTTCTAGACATAGGATTTAAGCAATGAATTTTGCCAAATTTTTTAGATTTAGCTCAGTGGACCGTTTCCTTTAAACAACTCCATATGTAAAAAAAAAAAAATGAAAGTCAGAAAAGCCCACTTATAAAGTAGTGGGATACAGGTATGTCTTTTAGGCATACATATATTGTACATAGTGCTGGACCTGATTCTTTCAAGTATACCATGCGGTATAACCGTTTTCATTTTACTTTGCATACCTTCCCCTTTTCTCCTATTTGACCTCCACCACTTCTAGTCTCCTTTTCCTCAGGTCTTTTGTTTTCACATATATGGGGGGGGGTACTCCCATGTGAGCATGCATTGTATTTGTTCGTTTGTGTGTGTGTGTGTGTGTATAGGTGGGTTTCCCCCTCTCTTGGATTATTGGCCAATATGATCGATGAAGAGATGAAGGTAGTAGTGACAATTGACAGAGGCAGGGGGCCAAGTTCAGAAGTCCTGTATGTATGTACAGTGAATGACCACACTGGGCCCAGCTATCAGAAGGCAGATCAACTTTACTAAGGTGATTCAAAGCTTATAAAGTTTTGGGGAGACTAAGGGTAAGAACATCCAGGGTGAACGAAGGTTATTGGCTGATGGCTTAGGGTCCTCAAATGCCTCATTAGAATGGGCAAGCATTTCAGGAATCTCAGGTGCTGGCTACACAGGTTTCTATCAGGAGAAAGAGAATGCCATGGGACATTCCTCAGGTAGAGGCAGGTATGGGGCTTAGAATTCCTCAGACAAGGTCAGAAAGGAGAAACCTAGCTAATGAAGGGAGTGTTCCATATTGTAAAAGCCCAGAGGCTATCTAATCATGATGGACCTTAATTAGCAAAGTTTTTCTATGTTTATGTGGGAAGCCTAGAGTCACAAGTGACAGAATATCTATCCACTGTCTTCCTGAGGCTGGCTTATTCCATTTAATATGATCTCAAATTTCACACTTTTTCCTGCAAATAACATAGTTTTTTATGGATAAATAAAATTCCACTTTGCAAAATATACCATATTTTCTTTTTCCATTCAATTGTTCCAACCAAACCTGGGCTGATTCCATGACCTGGGTACTATGTGTGGTGCTGCAGTAAACATGGTTATGCTTTTGTGAAACCAAACAAGAGCAAATAATTGAGGAAAATGGTTCTTCATTCAGCTTCTGGAAGCCCTTCCCAACAGGAGTCATTTATCCAGATCTCCATAGGAATGCTCACTGTGAGAAAATGACAGGGCTATTTATTTAGTCCAAATGAAAATCTCTATCTCTATAAAATATTCTCCTTATCAACTACACTAAATTTCACAATAATGTCTACAAACAAAAGTGGCTTCTACTCTGTAGATATGAATGCACAGCTTTAATCCTGAAAATATTTACATAACCCAGACAATCACAAAACTTGGTCTTACTCAATAAGTACAAACTCAACTTATTCTGCTCCAATATTAAATAATACCAAGGCTTGTTTGCATTCCTGTGGAGAAGTTGCTAGTTGTCAATATAATATAAATTAGCTGATATAGAATTAGAACCTCCATTTCACCATAGGGTGGTGCTGACAACTTCCCTGTGCAAATATCCTTGCAGCTAATTATGGGCAAATAAAATAAATATTTCTGGATAATGAAGATGGGTGAGACAGATCCAGACTCATAAGATAACTGTGCTTTGGAGTCCTTATTCCAATCTCTCTCCCTCTTCTCTCTTTCCCTTAACTTCCTATAGACCTTTTCTCCCCTACACTTTTATTACTGAAATAGCAAGAGCTCTAGCAGCCATCTTGGAATGTAATAAAGTTCTTAAGAGGTACACATCCTCACTCTATTAGAGTCTCCCAGAGCCATAGACAAATACCCATTGCCCATCAAATATTGTTGGTATGATCTCATTCTCTTTTAATGTTAAATGCCATTTCCTTAACTCTCCATCTCAGAGACCCATCAAGTAGCACAGTCTGTGTGCCCAGACAACCAGACTGGATCACTCTGTGGCCCGCATTGGACAGCATTCACCCTGTATGACATCTCCTTGTCATCTTCATCTGTTCGCAAACTCAAGGATGGAGTTACAGATTTTTTCATCTTTTCCTCTGTTGGCCCCATATTTGCTATCCCCTCATCTGCTTATGGACAGTTTTTGTTTTTGTTTGTTATGATAAATATTATTTAAAGGAAAAATGCATATGGTTGTGTAATGCACAAAAGGGCTCTGAATCTTTCAAGCTTAAAACTAAGTTATACCAAAAGGGATACATTTTGAAGATTGTTTGAAAATGTAAATTATCCCTCTCCCCGGTTTGGGTGAGCAAATGTGTAATTAAGAAGCACTCAAGCTATTCTCATGAACACTAATAGATGTATGCGGTTTTGAAATACTTTAAAATGGTTATGTTAGGTTACTTTTCAATTTAATATTCAACAAACAAACCGAACTATAACCTTAAGCCATCAAGTATTAATGTGCATTGCACTTAATACTTAAAATTACTTTGTATGTGGGCTTTAATATAGGGTAAGTGAAACTAAGGCATATAGTAGGGACAACATCTCTGGAATTACCATCATAATCTCTACCCTATAAAGTTTCTACTCAGGATGATTTCCAGAGAAGATAGTTTGTTTAAAAGTCTCAGTGTGTGACCTTCAGCTCAAAAGTCTTAAGACAAGTGTTTAACTGCAAAGGCATAAAATATCCACATGACTTCTAAAGGTAATGGCATTTTCAACATTAGCATAAGATTTGACCTTTGTGTCCAGTCTTCTGGGATGTGCCACTTTAGCATGTTGGGTTTCTTTTTCTTCCTGCTTATTGTTCAAAGGCATACCTTGAAGCACAAACTTCAAGAATACAGCACTTCAAAGACAGAAAAGAACCCCTAAGAGCAGGACATTGCAGAGCAAAACTCAATTAAATTTTAACCTTTCAAACTGTAAAAGATATGGAGTTGCTCCATTTCCTCCTTACCCAAATTAAATTGGATCCCCAAAGACACAAATAAAGATGCAAGGAAGACACTGGCACAAACACAATGACTTTCAAGAGCCAGGTTAAATTATAACACGTCTCATTTATTCACTGCCATATAAATATATTCATGTCTCACAATTTGGTATTTATTGATTCAACAATGGAAAAGGAATGGAATATATCAAAATAGGGGGAAAGGAAAATCATAAAGTCCTAAAATGAAATTTCTTCACTGAAAGCTATAATTTGTGAGATTGATACATGAAAATCAAAACCAGTGACATCAAAGTTGCTCATGATTGGATTCATCATTACAATTAACGTATCTCAGATATAAATGATAGTCAGAAAAGACAGGTGTAAGGAAGTCCTGGTATAGAAAAAAATGGCACAACAAAGTTCTTTCTGCACAGCACAGCTATTATTGCCCAATGCTAATGCTGGCTAAGGCCAAACTCTGCAAGGAAATTAATGTGGTCCATCATCAAGATTTAGGAAAATGTTATTAAAAAATGTTCAGCAGTGTCTGACTGGAAATTCTGTTCAGTAGTAGACACATTGATTTTTACACATTTTATTAACTGTAAGGTGTTATTTATTATTTTAATAAGCCCTATGGGAGCCCTATCATTGAGGGCAGCAATTCTGAGAGTAACATTTATTTTCTTTTTAGAGAACTTATGAAAAATACTTAAAGCTCAGTATTCAGTTACTGTGTGCTATGTATAATCCTTCTAGGACTAGACTTTGCCTGGGGTCATTGGCTCCCAACACTGTCCTTTTAGTTGCATGCAATCGTGTGTGTTTAAACCCAGAGTGTTGACCACAGCCCAGGGATTTGAGATTCTTTCCTTCAGAGATAGTGCCTGAGAACATGAGTTTCCACAAAGCTCTAGAATGAGGCTCACACAACATGGAACCCTCAACAGTTCAAAGCAACTGGCTTAGAATTTTAAGACAACAATAATTACTCATCCAAATTAACAACACAACCCACTTTTATTTCCTTCTATAACTACATAAAATCAGTCTGTGGTATTCTAAGAATGTTATAAATAACAATCGTCTTCAGTTTTGCTGATGGATTGGCATAAAGCAGGAACACATATTTCTTTATATCACACCATACTGTTACTTAGTTTTTGGGAAAGTTTGCATTTACATTGCCAGGCAATTTATTTAAAGATGTGAAAAAGTAGAAATGATTCTTAAACTGCATCCTACTCCAATTTGGTAAGGAGTAGGCCTATTTAAAAGGAAGATGCAGTGTGCAGCTTGGGTGAACTAGGGTGGTCCTCTCGGTTCCTGCACTTCTTAGTTTGGACTTTTGTCAGTTTGTTGCTGTATCTGTCACAGACAACCTGTCACACACCTGGTTGGCAATCCACAGAACAAAATCACAAGGAGTCTACATTGGAGAGTAACCTTTAAGTAATAAAGGAGAGAATATGTGACTGGTGGAGCATTTCTTCAGCTCTTCAGTTGTGCCTGTGTCTGGTCTTAGATGAGCTGTGATGATGACAGGCTTACTCCTCTGGTGCCTAGATGCGTGAGTGGCACAAATGCTGAGAATCAGTGGAGGGTGGATCAACAGGAAAATGTGCAGTTTGCAGCTGCTCAGTGGCAAAATTAACAAAGACCTGAAAGAAAATAATGAAATACTTACTAACTCATTTGCTATTGGCTATTATAAAGAGAGACGTCTCAGACACCGTCCAAATGGGCAAAAGAGCATTTTGGCCCACCAAGTCTGCTTTGAGACTATGTATTATAGATATGGCTGGGAAGTTACATTCATGAAATCTCAACAATATTGTAGCCTAAAAGGACCTGAGTTATGACAGACATAACAACATAAATGTTGATTCTCACACGGCTCTACCCCTAGGTTAAGAACTACAGGCAATTAATGACTGCTGAGAGAGTAGAATCAGTCTGCCCCAGAAACTCCTAATTGGATGTTTGCTATCAAGTGTTCAGCTCTAAAACCATAGACATACAAACAAAACTTGATTGACTTAGCAGAATGAATTTATGTGTGTGTATGCATATGTATATGCATATGTAATAATATTAACGTGCTTGAGAGGAAGTAGAAAGAAGTACATTGGGGTGGTTGGAGGAAAAAAATGAAGGAAGGAGGAATGACGTAATTATATTTTACTTACAAATTAAATACATTTTTAGAAAGGCAGACATCATGCCTTTATACCATCTTTTCCTTTATCACCACACACACACACATACACACACACACACACACACAGACACACACACACAGGAATCCACTGAACAGTCAGCTCTCAGAATAAGGACTAAAAAGTCACCTGCAAAGTCTTAATAGTTCAATACCTTGTAGTTTCAATAAAATTACATTTCTGATATTCTTAATAAAAATTTTATTTTCTTCAGAGTCAGCTATTGTTCTACTACTGCAGAATCAAATCCATCATTTGGGATTGAATAATTAGGAAGGCGAAGTTTAATGAAAGGGAATGCCCAGCAGCTCCATGAACAAATTAACATGTACACTGTACACCGAACAAAGCCCATGAGACAGGCCTCCTAACTTTTGCCATCTTTACTAGACTTTTGGAAAATTGAGTTAGGTTAACTAAAAGAGATGGTGTGCTAAAGAAACAATTATTTTTAAAGTCTAATGGATAAAGTCCAGTAATGATAATCATATAATTATAGACAATCATAATATGCATGCTGTGCTGTTTGAGATGGGGTACCTGTTCCAGAGTGGTCTGGCTGATGGAGTAATGCTCGATATTCAGGAGGCTCTTGTTGTTCTCTAGAACTTTGAACAAATCAGCTAAACACGCCCAACTCTTTTGTACATGATATTCCAATAAATTAAGGCGCTGTCCCTAAGAATCAGAAAATATGAGAAATCAGAATATATTAGAAATCACTGAACAAAGTTAATAACACTACATTTTGCTGTAAATAAATTCAAATGTGTTTTTTCAGCCACACATCTAAGGTGGGTAGGTTAATGCTGGGAGTCACTAATGAATGCTCATTGCTACAGTTCACCCCAAGATTCACTAGACTAGTGGCATTCACTTGGATTCAAATGATGCCCTGTCCCACTCTGTCCCACTGTGCCATAAGCACTAGGAAAAGCTTTAATGACCAGAGATAGTCTACAGATTGTCCAGAAAAAGGAGGTGAATACAGCATCATGAAAATATCTGAGGATTCCCCGAACTTCACAAGCATCAAGGGATTCTTAGGCCTCAGGTGTCTTTACTTGCTGAGCAACTCTAGGGAAAAATTTTACTCACTCTGAGTCTTGTTTTTATGCTTTCTGAAGGAGATAATTTAGAGTGCTACTAGAACACAAATGATAGTGTAGTGTCTCTCATGGGTTATTTGTTAAAAGAAATAAAGAATGGCTACTTAATGCCTATTACCTTTTAGAAGTTAGGATATATAAGATTAACAGCTATCTAAAAGAATTATAAACCAGGATGAAGAGATGGTTCAGTGGTTGAGGGCACTGGCTGCTCTTCCAGGAGACTGGATTCAGCTCCTGGCACACATATGGGAACTCGCAATAGGCTGCATCTCAGTTCCAGGGGATTCAATGCACTCTTCTGGCCTCCAGAAATGAGGGGTGGTATCTGCTACATAGATAGTCACATAGGCAAAATACCCATGCATATAAAATAAGAATAAATAAACCTCTAGTATATAAGCAAGTTTGGTGCCCACATCTGTAAGCCTAGCACTTGAGGGGCAGAAGTAGGAGATTTGGTCTAAACTCAAGTCTATCCTTAGGTGGATAGTGAACTTCAAGCTACTCAGGCTACACAGCAAAACAAACAAACTAGAAAAGAAAGAACTGTACTCAGTGCCTCTAAAATTTCAATGTGTAAAAGAACGATCTAGTTACCTTGTCAAAAGGCTAACTGGGATAGAGTGTGTCCAAGCCTGCCTTTCTGTGTGCCTAAAGGATATCACCTATTGAAGATGCTATTGGCATTATACTTTTTCACATCAACTTCATAGATTATGGTTCCCATCATATGATTCTTTTCATTGTGGCAAGTGAGAAAATGTCTAAGCTTATATAATATGAAAATTACCAAACTTGTAAACCCTATAACAAATGTATAGAAGAAATTGATCTCTGCAGCTCTCCATCCAGATGAAACAAACCACACCGTGGAGCTGTGACCAGGTTAAGAGGATAGCATATACATTCAGTCTCCTCTGGACTGTCTCACAAGTGACCAAACAGGCCTGCCATCTACCAGAGTGGTCAAGCAATGTCTGCAATTCAATCATTTTTAGTAGAGAGATGTGGCCAATAATTCATGAAGAGGCAAAAATACAGCAGGTTCTGTCTTTTGGCAATGTGGAATAAAAGAGAAAAATGATTAATACATATATAATATGCTTTTTGGCTAAAAATGGTAACACAAGCTATTAGGACTTTCTCTCTATGGCTGTTTATCCCCCTTGAGTCATCCCCTCCTGGAGGGAGAATGAACTCATAGGACAAGAAATTTAGGAAATTCACAAGGCTCAGGGAACAGAGAGATATAAAAATCCATGAAGGCCTTCCTGAAGATTATAAAATAATGACAGGAGAAAGGAGACTCTCTCCACTAGAGATGCCTGCAAGTGGTGGAGAAAATACCAGGGGTGCAGTTTGGGGGTCTAGTCACTCCTCCCGGAGCTGGTTATTCAGTGATATCACTGCCTTTGAGTAAACTTGCACTCTTGTAAGTAACCCTAACAATTCTACTGGTTCACTAAGCTAACCCCAAGTGGTATCCTTTTGTTAGCTTGTCATTAATACCTTATTAGGGTGAATACATATCTATTCATTTTCTGGAAAAGTCACACAACCTACCTTAAACTGGATTCCTGGAAAATGGAGCTTCAAGCAGTCAGAAACTGCGCTAGGCTGACTTCCTTCCTTGAGGAGCCAAACTTTGACTGTGTAACCATCACCAAACCTAAGTCACATAAAAAAAACAGGCACCATTACATATGTGTCATATATCGACTTACAGTAATTGTGTGATACAGCAATTTGTACAGACCTAGAGAAAGTGAGTAACTCCTGTAGATCGCTGGGTTATTTGGATTCTCAAATATATAATGTGGAGAAGTTAACTTTAAGTACATAACACAGTGGCTGTCACTTGTTTACACTAACATTGGCTTAACTTAAAAACAAATCAGCAAATCCAGAAACCAGTACATACTCCATAAAAGAGCTAAGGTGAGAATGTAAATTGTAAAAGCAGAGTGCTGAGTTAGAGGAAGCCAGAGGTTGCCCTGGAGACCAGCCTGGGAAGTAAATTTCTGGGTTTGTTGCTTCAAGGCCTGCAGTGATTAAGATGTGACTGGGAAAAGATGAAAAGGAATACATAAGTGACTGAAGGGCTTGTCTGTCTGCTATATGAAAACATTTTCCAGGTTTAAGTCAGCCTCGGTGGGCAGAGAATCTCTTAATGGCCCCAGAAGCCTACATCCTTAGAGGTACTGTACCTAGCACGGCTGGGTAGATTGCTTCACTGTTATCTCAGCAACACCACTAAGTGCAGAATCACGCTAATCTCATATAGTAATCTTGAAAAAGGTAGCAGGCTTTCAAAACCTTTGTGTTTTTAATAACTATTTTTAAGTCTTGGAGAATTTCCTTCACTGTATTTTGATCATATTAACTACCAGAGTTCTGCTCTACTCTTCCCATGTTCCTAACCACACCAGCTTCACGTTCGTAATAACCCACTGAATCCAATTTATATTGGCCAATATAGTCCTGGGTGTGCAGCCAGACGCTCATGTGTGGTCTAAAAGGAAACTGACTTTCTTTCCTCCAGAATCCATCATTTGTCCATAGATCTTCATTTAGGGCAGACACTCAAACACTCATTTCCCCTCCTTGATAAAATGGTAATTGGCTTGGTCTTATGAAAGTCTTGTGAGGACAATCACAGGTGCCGTGAGGTCATTGCTACAGTGGTCTGGTCATGTTCAAAAGATGCTCTAGTCTTCCCTTTTATGATGCTTCCTGAGCTTTAGGGAGGTTGATACAGATGTCCCATTTATGGGTGAGCATTAGACTGATATAGTATTCTTGGCACTTTAGTGAGTTGTGCATTCCTTCATTAGTCGCTGCTCCCTATACAAAGAGTCTTCTCTTATGAGTTCTGAGAGACACACTAATCCATTGGTAGAAAGAGAGACCTACTTAGAAGGCAGTTTGGTACTATGCCATTTAGAATTATACTAGTCAATGGTTGACCCTAGACACAGAGGGTTTCCTAATCATAGTTCCTTAGAGTATAGTACTAGGGACATGTTTTGTTTTTGCTTTGCTTTACTTTGCTTTGCGGAGCAAACCTTACAAGAAAGTAGTTGGTTGGTCTTATAACATTCATGCCATTATTTGCACCTCTGAGCATATCTTGCCTCACTGGTCATTATTACAGTTCACAGGGTTCACGATTGGGTAAGTCTGTTGATGACTTTTTTTTTTTTTTCTCAGCAGCCTGTGCAGCACTTTCCAGTGCTCTGAAATCTAGCAATGAGGGAGAAAGCTTCCTGGTCAGCACCAGTATTACTTTTCTATAACACATGACTAATATGCATGGTATTTTCAGCAATAGAGACTTAAGCATAAAATTCTGATGGTCAAGCAAAAGCAATACTCTGCATTTCTTGGGGGGGGAAAGCTCTGCATCTTGTACTATAGCTCAATTCAAGGTGTTTGTAATAAAACAGTGTCTCAGTAGAGTTCTGATCAGTAAAAAACAGAGACCTGGATGAGCCATGATTAGTATAAGACTTCATTGTTGTTATTATTGTTAATGTGTGGAGAGCACAAGAGTGAGTAACATATGTCATGGCTCATCCGTAGAGATCAGAGGTCAATTTTATGGTAACTTCTCTCCTCACATTTTTACGTGGGTTCCATGGGACCATACTTGAGTTGGCAGGTTTGCACAGCACCTTTACCCACTGAACTATCTTGATAGCCTGAAATTTACATCACTTTGTGTAGTCGTATATCGGTTTCAGGTATAGAACATGTTATTCAGTGCTATCTAGCATAGAACTTCATGCTACAAAAAAATTAAATTAGCTTAAGGAATGAAAAAAATGATGTTTTCAATTCTTATGATCATCATCACTAGATAAAGCAGCCCCTTAGGACGAACAACAATATGAACTAACTAGTACCCTCAGAACTCCTAGGGACTAAACCACCAACTAAAGAGTACACATGGTGGGACTAATGGCTCCAGCAGCATATGTATAGAAAAGGATGGACTAGTTGGTCATCAAGAGCAGGAGAGGCCCTTGGCTCTGTGAAGGGTCTATGCCCCAGTGTAGGGGAATGCCAGGGCCAGAAAGTGGGAGAGGGTGGGTTGGTAAGCAAGGAGAGGGGGGAGGGAACAGGGTTTTTGTTTTGTTTTGTTTTGTTTTTGTTTTTTGTTTTTTATTTTATTATTTTATTTTTTTCAGAGGGGAAACTAGGAAAGGAGATATCATATGACATGTAAATAAAGAAAATATCTAATAAAAATAAAAAAATAAGAAAAAATGTACATTTATTTAAATTATCTAGGTAAAACTGACCATAATACATTTATGCCTTTATACCTTGAGTCTGTGTGATAAGGAAAGGTTGTTTAAGATTACAAGAACTTGTTAGGATACAGATAACCCTTGTGAACTGTAAAGTAACTGGGGTGAGGGACTTTTCTATTGCCTCTTTATCTCCCAAACAAATTACATGGAAACCTGGTATATTTATTAAAAAGCTTTAAACATTAAGATGGGCAAATTCTGAGCTGTTCTTACCCGATTTTCCCAGCCTAATTTTCAGCCACATGACTCATTACCTGCCATCTTGGTCTTCTTGCCATCTGTGTCCTCATGGACTCCCCTGGCAACCTGTTCATGTTGAATTTCTCCTGGTGAATCTCTTACATTCTGGTCCCCACCAGGGACCCCTCTCACTAGGTCCAGAAGTCCTGCCTTCTCTCTCTTGTCTAGCTATTAGATGAATCTTTATTAACCAATCAGAAGTGATGAAAAACAATGTTTTGTAAAAACACTTGAGTCCGAAAATACTTTATAATAAAGCCAACAAAGTTCATACTGCACCCAGATCTTACAGAAATCAGAATCTAAATTCACACTGCCCAAAACAATCTCCCATCAGTGAACATCCTTTGAGATGTGTGTCTAGCATTCCATCCTCTTATCTCCTGCCTTGGTTTCAGCTATGCATTGTTAAAATGACAGCATCAAGTTGTGACCATCCAACTGGGTACTTGTCTGCTTTCTCTAAGAATGGGGTAGGTAGACATCAAACAGTATGAATTAGATGTACTAATTATTGTCAGTTCAGGATTGATAAGCTTTGAGGATAAAATAGATTGTCATGTGGAACTAAAATGAAACAAATTTGTACCCTTGATAACAGCAGAATGATAACCTAGAACCATTACAGCCATTGTAGTTGTGCGTATAAATACAGAATTTTTGTGGCTAAGACAGGAGTAATTCTCTCTGCCAGCAATCAATGGGAGGGTGCTCCTGAAGCAAAAAACCTCAGGAACAGGGAACTAGGGAGTACTTTTAGGTCTCCAGGGAATCTTGATGATTCCTTCAGGAGGCCATATCCTCTCGGAACTAAGAGTCAAGCTTTGAATTATTGGTATCCTCTTCTTCTATGGAAATCTGATTTCCACATTGAAAACATGCTGAAGTCTGAAAATGACCAAATTTGTTGCGGATTATCTAGGACTTTAATCTCTGGATCTCCCACTACATGTAATATATAAAGAAAATTGTATTAAAATCTACCATCGATTCTGGTACCTATGTGTGCAGGCTACTGTGTGCTGCTTTTCTCTCCATGCCATATGCTTGAGGCTTTGGCTGTCAATAATGGAACATTTATAGTTTTGTTTCTTTAATGGCTGTTTGTTGACAGAAACGGCTTTAGCATTGACAGAAATCTGTTCCTTATCCTTGGGGCTTGAGTTTCCCACCCATCACAGAGCACGATAGTGAGAAATTTTGTATCTGGAGCATCTCTTAATACTAAGAGCCCCCATCCCTTGTGACTGATGGCTTCTAGTTTACACATGGCTGAGATGCCAATAAGCACTGGGCAAACATACATGGACACATATAAATGATGAATTCTGTAACACTCCTATTCGGCCAACTCCAGAAATTGTACACAAATACACTAGATCCATACAGGGGATCCATATCAATGGCTATTCTGTTCCATAGGAGTGGAAGAAAGAGGCTGAGCTGCTGATTTACACACACAGACTTCCAATTCTGTCTCCACCAAGATTCCAGAATGGGTAAACATTTTCATGCTTTAAGCAAGAAAGGTATAAACCCAAAAGCTTAAAGGGGCTCCCAAGGTCAAGAGATGGGTCACTGGAACTTTGAAGCTTCTCCATGGACTAAGCTCCCAGCTATGACGGGGCACAGCACTGATTCCTAGGAGGGGATGCTGAATGGCAATATGTTTTTAGATATTCTGATACCATTATGAAGAGTTTGTGACAAAGATACTAGATCCTGGTAGCCTGCATTCCTCCCACAAAATTCATGACCTTAAATAGCTGGGTGAGACTTCCAAGCTTAGCCTTCTCATCTAGAGATTAGACCAAGAAGAGACACTGCCTAATAAGGTTGTTGGAGGACAGAATTAATTCTTCCTTGTGAGTCATTTGGAACTACTTTTGGCACTGTGTAAATAAGTAAATAAAAAGTGTAATTTCAGCTCTATGTAGGATTTTGCCAGAATGAAACATCTATTTGATATTGAGAAGCACACAATTTATTTGGGAAAGTTCTGTGAATGCAGAAAAGACAAAGCAAACACAGATTATATGCTGGTGGATGGTGGTGAAGGGAAAGAAGGCCTCGTTGCCACTTTCATCACTAATATAGCTTGCACCCTTTATAGATATATTTTGTTTGCAGCCTTTAATAGTATATTTTAATGTATTTTGAAAAATTCATGTTAAATTCTAAAAATTAATAAATTCTCTATAAACATATTAATGTTTTAAATTCTTTCAAAGTAATATTTCATTTGAAGTAACACATTCTACCTTTGCTAGAGAAAAACAGAAAAAAGAATTTAATTAAGAAAAAATATATTCAAGAGACTATATCCCTTTTGTAGGAAGATAATGTCCATGGCTTTTTCTAGATTAGTCAACAATAGATAAAATTATGAAAGGATGCATATTTAGTAATTAAGAAAAATCTTTGTAAATCATTAAATTAACTTATGACATATCTAACTTAGGTACTTGATTTAGGTTTATTACTCATCTCTGTCTCAGTGTGCCAATGATCTAAATTTCCTGGAGTATTTATTCAATTATTAATTATTTTCAAAGACTGAAAGGTTTGAGCACAGCCAGAGCCAGTGCATCACATGTTGATGTACACCTTTACTGACCTAACACTTCAGGATTGTCTAGTATGTACTGTCATTTCTGTAGCAGCAATCATATAAACAAGTGAGCAGCAATGTCTGTAGGTAAAATTATGTGTAAGAATACTTTGTAATAATTTCTTATTAATTGTAATATATGTAAAATACTAAATCAGAAGCATGAGAATCCCAGGAACACAGTGGAGTCTCAAGCACAAACAGACACTAAAGAACACAGTGAGTGAGCAGGGACTGACTGAAATGACCCCACAAGGCAGAGATGAAGCCCTGGACTGTTACACTTCTTAGCTCCAGACTCCATTTTAAAAATATTTTACCTCAAATTAAAATTAAATGGTTCATGAAAACATGTTGATATTATTCTCAACCACTAAAATATATATCCACAAAGATTTTAAATGAGAAAAAGCTTATAATTACATGAACTATAAAATGGAAAATTATAGACTCAGTAGAATATCAGTTGTGCAAGTGAAATACTAGGATACTACTTGAATGTTGTATGACTGCTAGTTATTCTTCACGTACTGCTGAACACTAAAAGAGCTCATACCAGCATTATAATTATAAAGAAATACACATGGTTTCTAAAATACAAAAGCATTCTGATGTGCTAAATTTTGCAAATGCATCGCCATTCTGGTTTTTATATGTACCTTCTAAAACTTATGGGCAAAAAACTTCTAGGTATAGAAACTAATATTTGAGTTAAAGTAATAAGTATTTAAAATTGGTTTTAGATGAATCTTTATATGCAATTGAATTCTATTATCTGATTCATAAGGAATCCAAACATACATCCACACATATACATACACACTGACACACACATTGACTAATATATTCTTCCCAATAAAACAATTGGAATATAAAATATCTTTTTTAAAAATTTTAAAATGGTGTTTTTTATTCATGATATAAGCACAGAGAGCATAGAGTACCATGATCCTGAGTTCTTCTATGACCTCCCATCAATCATCTATATGAGAGTATTCCCAGAGGATACAAATTCTTCAAACTTGTCTCACTACAGTACATCCTGTTCATTCATGGCTTGGTGCCTGTGCAACATGGCAACTTCTATTCATCTCCCTTCAGTAGCTTATTTGCTTACAGAGGAAGACAGAGTAAAGGGTGATTCTAAGGGAAGGTGGCTAAAAGTTAGACACCAGATACATACATATATATATATATATATATATATATATATATATGTATGTATATATATATATACGTGACTATGTGGTATGAGGCTAGTATATCTGCACAGAAATTCCCTCATCATTATCCCAGTCATTATTTGATTCTTTATGGTGGTGTGAATGAGAATGGCCCCCACAGGCTCATATGTTTGAAGGTTTGGTCCCTAGTTTGAAGGTTTGGTCCTTAGTTTGTGGACTATTTTGGGAAGGATTATGAGATGTGGTCTTTTTGGAGGAGGTGTGTCACTTAGTTTCAAAAGTCCATGCCAGGCCCAGTGTCTCCTCTCGCTTCCTCCTGTTTGTAGATCGAATGTCAGCTCTCAGATACTGCTGTAGCATCATGCTTCCCTACCTTACCAAACACTGCCATGATGGTCATTACCTCATCCTTTGAAACTATAAGCAACCCCACACATTAAATGTTATCCTTTGTAAGTTGTAAGTTATCCTTTGTATCATGGTGTCTCTTAACAGTAGCTAAGACAGTCTTCATCCACAGAAACAAGGAACCAGTAGAGAAGACAGAGAATAGTTCTGTCTTTATCTGTCCTAAGTGAGGTACCAAGCACGTTACTTGATTTAATCCTCCAGGATTATATATATCACCATCTTTAGCTTTGTAACACAAACATGGAATAAAATCTCATTTGCTGCTAAAGAACTTGCTTAGCTCACATAGCTCAAAGAAAAAGAAAGTCTCACAATTTCAATATTCATAAGTTCAACTAAAATTCCCAGCTTACAGCAGGATGTCTTCTAATGGCTAGCACTCCTCCGTTCTTTAAATGACCACTGTGACAACAGTATGTTCATTTTATTCTTCACAGCCACCTGTGCACCACTGCCCACAGATGGAATATTTTCTTCATAGATGAACAGTTCTAAGGCCATTCCTGTTCTCACTCATCTTATTTCCTGCAGTGCTGGGACAAACCAGGACTCACTCCACAAGCACATCTTTTCATCTTAAGTGCCTTTGGTATCCAACTTTCCTTAAGTAGAGCTTGGAAAATTTCCCAATAGTCACATATGCAAATAAGGACGGTCAGGAGGGTTATCTAGTCAAGACTTTAATATGAGAACCCCTGACAATTTTCAAATAATAATGAAACAAAACAAAATAATGTTTTCCAGGTGGCACAGCATACCTTCTGGGAGAGAAACTGTCTTTGAAAAGAACCTCAATAAGCTTCTAAACATAAAGACAAGATCATATGGGTAGACCACAAGGCTTCTGGATAAAACAAAGTTCTAGTCACATGAGCACACCTCTTAAAGACAATTCTGCTTAGCATCTAGAAGATAGTAACCACAATACCTGGCAGATACAACATAAGGAAGGGATGATTTGGTTCAGTTTCAGAGCGTCTCAGTTTATCGTAGCAGAACAGGCCTTGCAGAGCAACTGATGGTTTCAGGGTCCTGTGGTGGAAAGTTTTCATAGCACACCAGGCCAAAAAAGCAGAGCACAGAACTAGGGACCAGCCAAAGAAATAGAGCCCTACTCTGAAAGGTCCACTTTTGCTAGGTAGGCGCTATCACCTAAATACTTCGCAGCATTGGCATTAGCACCTTCAACTGAGGAGTAATCATTCAAAATACAAGCTGATAGGAGATATTGCCAATTTAAGGTACAATAGAGCTACTTTCTGATGATTCCACTAGGCATTGATCTATAATTCAGCATTTGGGCTAACAGAACCAACAAGAAAGGTCAACAGAATCATAAGTACTAAACTCAGGAGACCATGTTAGTTTCAAAATGGAAAGTTTTTGACTCAAAAGTTAAGCATCAGAGGGATAAGCAAACACCTTGTGATTGGATTTAAGATGTATCCCACAAAATGAAACCCATACCTGTCACCATTACTGGGCCAAGAATATAGAGCTAGACAAGTCACAGGACTGGGAAGCAAGAGGCACTACTACTATTAATCTACTATATGGAGACAGTATTAAACCAACTCCTAACAATTTATTATTGTACCCATATGTACTGACTGGTTTTGTGTGTCAACTTAACACAAACTGGAGTTATCACAGGGAATGGAGTATCATCTGAGGAAATGCCTCCATGAGATCCAGCTGTAAGGCATTTTCTCAATTAGTGATCAAGGGGGAAGGACCCAATGGGGTGATGCCATCCCTGGGCTAGTAGTCTTGGATTCTATAAGAGAGCAAGCTGAGAAAGCCAGGGGAAGCAAGCCAGTAAGAAAACATCCCTCCATGGCCTTTGCATCAGCTCCTGCTTCCTGACCTGCTTGAGTTTCAGTCCTGACCTCCTTTGGTGATGAACAGCAATTTGAAAGTGTAAGCTGAATAAACCTTTTCCTCTCTAACTTGCATATTGATCATGATATTTTGTGCAGGAATAGAAACACTGACTAAGATATCATACATCAGTATACTTCTCAGTCCTCATTACAGATGATCCAATTTTCAGTAGAAAGTGGTTAATACAAAGAACCACAACTGGCCATAATGCAGAGAATAAGAAATTGCAGAATGCTCAGTCCAAAACAGAACATATATCTTATACTCACTACCCTCAAGACTCAATGACCATGGAAGTATAAGAAGAAGCTAATAAAGAATGTAAGAACTAGCAGCAGTTCATTGCTACAAGAAAACAGTATCTTTTGGACACAGTGAGAGAGCTACACATAGGAACTCACAGTGATTGCAACATCAGGCACAAAACTTATGCAACAAACCAGGATTAGCTCTGGGTAAGCCAATCATGCTTCAGTGAAAGACCACATATTCAAGAATATTGAGCAGTACAAATTGAGTCTTGATTGGTTAAAACTCAAAACAGGAAAAAGACATAAAGTTGGGTAGGTGGGAAACATGGAGTGGATCTAGGAAGAGGTAGGGGTGGAAGGTGATTATGACCAAAACACTGTATGGAATTCTAAAAACAAAACAAAACAAAATAAAAAACCTAGCAGGATGGTTTTATTTAAAAATATTTTGTAAAAGATAAATAATTTAAAAAGTCAAACTTGGGCTAATGGTATATAGCTCAGTACTAGAACAGTTGCCTAGTACATACAGGTCTTCGGTGTGATCTCTAGTACAGCAAACAAAAGAACAAAATCTTGCTGATGCCTGTAGGTTCCCTAGATCTGCTGCATTCATCTGACTTCTTACCCCAGAATTCTCTTCATGCTGCTTTCAGTAGGGCTTTCTTCCTCCACTCAGGTAGCCTGATATCTTAGTGCTTAGGTGCAACAAAACTTGCCCTGTCCTTGCCAGGTGCAAGAAAGAGCCACAGACTTCCCTGCCACTGTTCCTAGCATCCCTGCAAATGCCTTAGTATTTGATAAAGAACAGGATGCAGGAAATTCCTTGTAACAAGTTAGTATTATAGAAGGGAAGCAATAGTTCTCTTTGATTAAGCAGCAAAATGCAAATCCTTTTGTTTTCTTTTCCTTTTTGAGAGCAAGCAAAGTAGAACATTTAAAAATATGATATCGGACCCAAGTTAAGAGGACAGAAAAGGAAGTGACCTCATCTCCAGTGTAACACAGTTTTTCTCTACCTCATGACCATTTTGGCCATTTTACTTTTAGGACGAAAAGGTGACAAAATATTCTGCCCTTTCTGGTATCTTGTATTTTCTGCTAATGGTAGTCTGTGACCAGTTGTCTTCATTTTAGAGACACCTCAAAATCCTGATAGATAAAAGATACCTTTAGAGCTGACAATATTACAAGTCATTTTTCATATTTCTTGGTCTTAACAAGAAATTTTTTTCACTTTAAACCAGAAAGTTGGCATGTAACACAATGGCTATGCAGGAAGTTGAAATTCTGACATCATGATGTCTATTTTAGCAATATTTGATGCTAGAAGAATTTTTAAGTTACTAAAACACTATTTTCATAGATAGGTTAATACTGTTTGAAAACATTGTAGTGATGTGAGAACAAATAACAAAACAACCAAATAGGAGTTGACAGGATATAGTCATTCTTCAGAGATCTGACACACAGAGATATAACCCCAATGCCACACAATAGGACACCATTAGCCATTACATCAACACACTAGCCAGCAGTTCATTTCCTCAAAGTAAACGATCCAAAGCCTTGGTTGTCTCATCACAAACATCTGTGTTCTGTGTTCTGAGAAGATGAGGAATTAAGAAAATTTGTCAAGTCAACTCATAACGGACACCAGAAGCAGCCACCAAGCAACTCTCACAGCCATATCCATGGAGGCAACAGGATCAAAGCAATCACTATCTTTTATCTCACAGACTGTGACCAGGACCAGGAACACACCCTACAGAAAAGCTATAGGGATCTACTTTCTGTCTTCTTCATGAGTGATGGCCATGGAGAATCCCAGAGCTTTTAGTGGGTCATATCTAAGAAGAAAATGCCTTAATCATGGAAAGGATCCTTCAAAGTCAGTGTACATACCAGCACAGCTACCATATGAGAGGAGACATAAGCTACAAGGGACTGTCATCTCATGCAAACGATGTTCTTCAGTAGCTTTGGGGGACAGGTACTTTATTCTGCTTCTCTGTGATTGTAAGCTTGGCTTAGGATGTAGTGTTTTTAGGAGACTGGCCTAGGCTACTTGCTGAGCTTAGTTTCAGAGATTTTATTGTTTTATAACCTTCATAACTTATGAGAGTCTATGTAAACAATTTTAATCACTCCTAAAATAGTGCAATAAGAAAAATGAATACTTGTCTAAGCATGCAGGGATTGCCTAAAGAGGAACCTTGCCCTTGTTGCTGAAGAAATGTACTCATAAGGCAGACACTGAACAAGCCTCTGGTTCATTTGTGGTGGGAATTTTCCTACTCTGCACAAAGATAAGACTATTATTGCATCATCAGACAGGACACATGTAGATAAAAAGCCCAGAGATTTCCAATTACTTCACCATTCCACCCAACCCCACATTTAAAAAAAAAAAAAAAAGGAGCAAATTACCAAACTCACAAAGTTCTTAACTGACCCAGCTTTTCAGCAGGGAACACACACTCAAAGCACACCATCCAAGCAAACAGTCAGAGCAGGTCATGCAGACTACTCTGCCACATGGAATACAGAACCCTTCAGACAGGAATCATGACATGAACCCAGTCACAGATGCCCAAGTTCCAAATAGGAAAGATAGGTGCTAGTGGTAGTTAAAAGTGTAGGAATGAATTATGAAGAGGGTAAAAATTTCCAACATTACTCAGTATCCCACCACACACCAAGTAAGACCGACAAACTACATAGAACAAAGAAAATCAGCTTCTGATTCTGTGCCATGGAGATTTCTATTTGATGTGACTGACCCCTTGCTGTACATATAAATATGCTAGTGTGATTCCTAGGATAAATCTCTTTTATAAAAAAATTTTCTGTGCCTTATGCAATGCCATACAATCATACAAATATATATTCCTAATGAAAAAAAAATACTATAAACATATTACTTAGAAAAAAGAAGGGTCAAATGGCATTTCTCAATGACCTGGCCTGATCTTTCAGTGGGCATAGTCTCTTTGGGTACCAGTATGATACCAATATGAAACAAGTGTAGACAGATATTTTGGCATCGAGATGAACAGATTTCTAGCAGGACAGTGGGAATAGTATGAGACACATTCTCTAGAAAACTGTCAAACTTTTTTCAAAGTAATCATTAACAGTACAGAAACTGTCTTTCTACACAAAGAATGAGAAATAAAATAGCATTTCAAAACATCTGCTACAAGATAGTAGTCGGTAGTAGCTCACCACATTTGAAACATGCCCACCACCATCTTCACAGTTTCCATCATAAGGAAAGAAACTCCACTTCACACTAATGTGTCCAAGAACTCTGGCCCTTTCATCTTGGCTCCTCAGACTATTTTCCAAGAGAAGCAGAATAAAGCATTTATTACCCAGCCCCTACCAATCAGTCAGCGATATAAGTGGGTGTTAAGTACAGCTGAAAGGTGAAATCTTTGTCCACCCAGCTCTACCTCATACAATAAAGACTTTGAATTAGACAAGAGAAGTTGAGAATCTGGGGACTACTACTGATTTGACCTCATCAAAAACAGCCTGAGAATATCTGAGCCAACAGCCTTTCATCTCCAATGAGCACAAAATTTCTGACATGGAAGAATCATGAAATTACCACCATTCCTGCTTTAAGAGATACATCTCAGATACTTTGCCATGAAGCCAAGACAGGGCATAAGAAAGATAGATCTTCCTCTTCTCCAAAGAGCAGACTTCATTGCAACAGTGCATATAGAAGTTCAGAGAAGAGGGATCTAATAACAGAGGAGGTTGTGGTAAAAGGCAAGTCGAAGATTGGTAGTTCTATTAGAGAAGTAGGATAACAATAGGCCCTCTAGTTTTCCAGGGAGAACCCAATGAGACAACTAGGAGGAACCATCTATGATTAGGACAAGTTTTATCCAGGACCTAGACCTTCAATTTGATGGACCTCATTTTTAATGTGATTTATGTCCATAGCATTGTTGAAAAATGACAGAGCAATTACTGATTAATCAGTGAATCATAATAGCTGTATATAAATAGAACAAATAAGCAGATAAACTAAAAGGAAGTTTGATATGAATTCCCAACACCTACATTAGGCTGCTCAAAAACTACCTGTAACTCTATCTCCATTGGATCTGATGCTTTCTTCTGCCATCTGCAAACACCCATACTCATGTGCATACACAAACATTAATTCATATGATAAAGATAAAATCACTTTTAAAAGGTGACATATGTGTCAATATGCATGTAAAATTGTTTAGGAATATCAGTCATGAGAAAAATAAAAATTCAGATGATATTCCACTTCTACTAGGATAGCTAAAATTATGAACAATCAGAACATAACAGTTAAAAATGAGAATGTCAATGGCATAATAGGTAACAATGAGAGAAGTCAAAACCTTAATAAGCTAGTGACTAGAATTCAAAATAATGCATCCCATCTGGAGAATATTTTAGATTTAGAAATCCAAGTATGGCCCTGAAATCTCACTGCAAGCTACACAGCCAATACAACAAAAACCTGCCCCCTCACACACACAAAAAAAAAACACCACAAAGGAATACTATCCAACCATGAGATAGAACAAATGAATGACACATGTTAAGTTATGGATCATGAGAGAACCTGATTTCATATGTCACAAACATATGGTTCCAAATTCAGATCCAATTTTGTGTAGCCATTTCCTCTTTATGGGAACATTACTTCCTGGATGGAGGAAGAAAGTTCACAATATTTGGGAAGCTAGAGAACAAAACTTCAGAGACATTCCCTGAGGTTATACAAGCAGTAAAACTTAGCTGGATGGAGGAGATTCTCAGGCCAGCAAAGTTGCCTGCAAACCAGCCACACAGGGAGCTTTGGGCACACAACTTTTACATGTCATGAGCAGAGATCAGATTTTTGGTAAAGCAGCACCCTTTGAGTGCTTTCATAAGTCAATGTCTAACCTATATTCCAGTGAGAAACCAGAATAAACACATTGGTTCACCCATGTAGTCCTGAGAGGGATATTTTCCTAATCCTGTCCACAGAATGCTACTAGGGGAAAATAGGCCTTTGTTCATATATCCTCAGAAAATCTCACTTGAGTATCAAGAAAAGAAAAATTCTGGCTGCTCTGCACACTCACAACAGCCAGACATGTAAAAGACCTTTGGGATTTCTAACCCCACCTCAGACTTCTGCAGCATGGTTCTCAACAAGGGTGGTAGGTCCTAGAGCTTTCTCCCCCCTGTGCATATTCTGTCTCTCTATATGTTCAGCTCAGGCTAGACAGTTTTGAGGTATTTGAATCCTATACACTTACCATGCACTTCCATTCTCCATGGCCAACTCAGCAGCACAGGTTTTATTTCTCAGAACCTCCTGCCTCTACTGTAGACATTTGCTGCTCTATGTCCACATCTTATGCAGGCTGATAAGAGACTTTGAAGACTCCTATTCCCACAACGCACTCCTGAAGCATTGTCCCCAATATAACATAATAGATAAAAACTCTAACAAATTCCTACTTCCAGTATATACTGCCTCACTTCAGAAGCATAGATTGGAGGTCTTGCAGATCATCACCCTATACTCAATCTGTCCAGATAAGGTAGATGTTGCCACTTCCCTTGCACAGTGCCATGCTCAGTGTTTTCTCAGCAATTGTACAATTTAGAGATCTGAAGGACTAAAAACCTCACAGGCACACTTGTGTCCCAAGTCCCAAACTGTCCAGACAGCTTAGAGGTCTCAGAAACTCTTAGTATCTCTGCAAAATCCCCTGATAGTTTTTATATCCTGTGTGCATACCAACTGGGGAAGCAAAAGGTTTGTGACCCACTGACCCTTGAACCACAAGCACAATGTTTTGCACATATACAAACTCATTAAATCAAAATAGTCCTCTTTCTAACTTTGTCCCAAAGCAACATTGAGGTCAGAGGATAAACAGTTCTGCTGATCATTTTCAGCCCCTGGTGCATAGCATTAATCCTAGTCTGTGAGCATAGAGACTTTGCCCTCCACAACTGAGGGCAAACCTGAGATAACCTGAGTAGCTGAGATAACCTAAGCTACTCCATTTATAAATCAACACCAAGCATTTCCATGGTGAAACTTCAAGAAATATTGAAAGGAACCAAGACTCACCAAGAACCAAACTAAAACTCAAACCAGGCCCATCAGACATACTCACCCAACAAACAAACTCTTGGCAAATCCCAATGTAGAGTGCTAAGGAAAAATGACCTCATCCATAAGTTATCAGTCTAATAATAATGGCTACCAATGAAAGTGAATCAGATGGAATTCCAGACCATTCAAGCATGACAAAAATCATGGCATGGATGAATTTTTAAAATGATATGAATAAAGGCCTGAATGAAGTCCAAGAGAACAGAAACAACCAGAAGAATGAACTAAGAAAGTCAATGTTGATTAAAAATATAATATTCAGATGGTAATGAATGATAAACTCAAGAAAGTTACAAAACCATTCCTAAGATATTTGCTAAGATATGAGCAATAAGAAATGTTTAACACTACAAAATCAACAAAATGACAGGAATTGATATGTACCTTTGAATAGTAATAAGATATTAATTGGTAAATCTTCCCAAATAAAATATAGATTTTTTAGCTGTATTATAAAACAAAAACAAAAACAAAAAAAAAACAAACAAAACCCAGAACTCTATATTTTGACATGTCCAAGAAATGTATTTAGCCTCCAAAGTTATACACTACCTTAGCATAAAAGGATACATAAAAATATTTCAAGCAAATGGAACTATGAAACAAGCAGGTGTCACTATTCTGATCCCTAGAACAAATGGACTTAACTAATATCAATAGAATATTCTACTTAAACATTGCAAAATACAAGTTCTCTTCAATAGGTTTAGTTACTGTAACATTCATCTCAAATTAGAACAGAAAACTTATTTTAATGAATACAAGAAAATTGAAATAACTTCTTGTACTCTGGATGCCTATAAAGTAATAATGTTAGAAGTCAACAGTAAGAGAAACGATAGAAAATATTCAAAGTTGTGGCGACTAAATAATACACTGTTGATGAACTCACAGAGACAATCAAGAAATAAATTAAAAAGTTCCTAGAACAGAATGAAAATGAATATAATGCATAACCAAAGCTATGGGATACTGTAAAGACAGTCCTTAGAGGGAAGTTTATAACTGTAAGAGCCTGTTTTACAAAGTCAAGTGGATGTCAAATTCACATTTTAATGATGCATCTAACAGCCTTAGAAAGGTGAGAACAAACTAAATCCATAGGTAGATGATGATAGAACGATGATGATAGATGATGGATAGATAGACAGACAAGCAGATGGTAAATAGATGGATGAATAAGTAGATAGATCAGGGCATAAATCAGTGAAATAGAAATGAAAGAATATTTTTAAAATGTGAAACAGTTAGTACTTTGAAAAACTTAAAATTACTGACAAACTTTTAGCTGAATTAACCAAGAAAATATCCTAATTCACTAAGATTAGACATATTAGTATAGAGATAATAATATATAGGAATTTGCAAAATCATAAGGACATATTTCCAAAAGCTGTATTCTACCAAGTACTAAAACATAAATGAAATGAATTTCTAAAAGTGGCATACCAAAGTCAAATCAACGAGAAACAAAATGAATAAGTAAATAAATAAATAAAAAAAAAAAACAATTTCACAACCATCAACCAAATTGAAGTACCATTAAGAAGGAATCTGAGTGACTCAAATGAAGCCCAGGTTCAGAGGGAATCACTGCCAAATTCTACCAGAACTTTTCAGAACAACAACTAATGCTTCTAAAACTTGTATAAAATAGAAAACAAAGCTTTCAAAATTGTTTACAAAGCCAGCATTACACTGATAGCT
Source organism: Mastomys coucha (assembly GCF_008632895.1). Classification (NCBI taxonomy): domain Eukaryota; kingdom Metazoa; phylum Chordata; class Mammalia; order Rodentia; family Muridae; genus Mastomys; species Mastomys coucha. The sequence goes on from NW_022196905.1 coordinate 20,741,485, forward strand.
GAACCAGATAAATAGCGTATATACACACACACAGACACACATGCATACATGCATGCACACACCCACATGCACATGTGCACACATACTCAGACATTCATGCATGAGTGCACACATGCACATTCACAGATAAATGCATATACATACACACGCTCACAATGCACATATTCACACAAGCACATGCACACATATATATGTATGCATGCATAAATGCACACACATACACACACACACACAAGCACATGCACACACACATGCACACTTTGTGGACCATTCACCATAATGAATATAGATGCAAAAGTACTCAAAAAGATACTTGCTAATTGAACTCAGAGTCCCACCAAAAGATCATCCACTACAATTAAGTTGGCTTCATTCTAAAAGTACAGCAATGGTTTTAACATGCATAAGTCAGTAAACATAATTCATCACATAAGTGAACCCTGTAATAGAAATCACATGATCCTCCTAATAAACACAGAAAAGCTCTCAACAAAATCCAATATCCCTTTATGATAAAAATCATGAAGAATCTTGGAACTGATCATTCCTCAAGATAATAAAGACTATGTTATTACATGCCTGTAGCTGGCATCTTGCTAAATAAAGAAAAACTGAAAGTATTCCCACTAAATCCGAAACATGTCTCTATTTCTCTTCAATATAGTATTCAAAGTCTTAGTGGACCAATAAAACAAGAGAATGAAGTAAAAGAGATATAAATATGAAAGGAAGAAGTCAAAAATATGTACAAGATAATGTGGTTTGTACATTAAAGTGTCTAAAGGCTATACCCCCTAGAAAAATTTATAAAGCTGATAACCACATTCATCAAAATGGTAGGATATAAAATATATAAAATGAACATACAAAAATCAGTAGCTTTCCTATATACACATAAAAATATTAAGAAAAAATCAGAGAAGCAATCACATTCAAAGTAGCCTCCCCTCTCCCCAAAAAGTTAGAATAAGCCTCACTAAGGAAGTGAAAGACCATACAATAAAACTATAAAAACACTAAAGAAAGAAATTTTGGGAAACACTAGAGAACGGAATGATGTCTCATGATATTAGAATAGAAATAAATATTGTAAGAATGGCCTCCCTTCCAAAGACAACCTACAGATTTAGTATGACACCAATCAAAACTATAACTCTATTCTTTATAGAAATATAAAATGCAATAATAAAATTCAGTGAAATACAAATTGTCCAAGTTACCAAAGCAATCATGGACAAATATTCTGTGAGGTTTTACAATACCTATTTTCCAGATATATTAAAGTATCATAGTAATAAAAATACAGCACAGGGCTGGCACAAAAATAGATATATAATCAATAGACTAAGTCCACAACTGCAACCCTCAGATTTTTTGGCAAAATGGAGTTTAAAAAAACCACATACTACAGAGAAGACAGCAAAGTCCACACAGTGATGGGAAAATTGGATGCCAACATACTGAAGAAAGACAAGCAGGAAGGCAGGCAGGTAGGAAGGCAGAAAGGAGGGAGGGAGGGAGGGAAGGAGGGAGGGAGGGACAAAGAAAGGAAGGGAGGAAGGAAGGAAGGAAGGAAGGAAGGAAGGAAGGAAGGAAGGAAGGAAGGAAGGAAGGAAGGAAGGCATCAGGCAAGCAGGCAGGAAGGCAGGCAGGCAAGAAAGCAGGAAAGCAGAAGGAAGGGAGAGAGGGAGGGAGGGAGGGAAGGAAGGAGAAAGGGAGAGAGAGAGGGAGGATGCCAGGAAGGCAGAAAGGTCAGCAGATAGGCAGGAAGGCAGAGGCAGGCAGGAAGACAGGGCAGGAAGGAATGAAGGAAGGAAGGAACAAAGAAACAAAGGAAGGCAGGCAAGCAGGGAGATTTTCTCTCTTACCATGAAAAACATAAAATAAAATAAACCCTGAATAGATTAGAGAACTCAACATAAAACCTGAAACTCTGAAACCAATAGAAGATACAGAAGGGAGTACACATAAAGAGATAGGCACTTTCTAAATTGAACTCTGCTTTTTCAGGAAAAATGGCAACATTTGACAAATGGGACTTAATAAAACTAAGTTTCTGTAAAGAGAAGAAAAATGTCAATAGAAGCTGCCAAAGACAGAAAAGAATGTTAGCCAGCTCTTCATCTGATTGAGGACTAAAATCTAGAATGTACAAAGAATTTGAAAAATCTGAACATCAAGAAAACAAACAACTCAATCAAACATTGAGTCACAACTGAACATAAACTTCTCAGAAGAAATATTAATAGTTATTCTACAATTTAAAATGTTAAAGCATTCTTAGCCATGTAAGGAGAAGGAAGAGTAAAACAATTGAGATTCTGAATGGCCATTGTAAAACAAACAACAAAAACTGACAAGAAAACAGATGAGGGCAGGTGGTGATTCCCCCAGAAGTTCTTTTATTGTTGAGAATAGTTTTCAGTATCCTGAGGTTTTTGTTATTCCAAATGAATTTGAGAATTGCTCTTTCTAACTCTATGAGGAATTGAGTTGGAATTTTGATAGGGATTGCATTGAATCTGTAGATTACTTTCAGCAAGATGGACATTTTTACTATATCAATCCTGCCAATCCACAAACATGGAAGGTCTTTCCATCTTCTGAGGTCTTCTTCAATTTCCTTCTTCAGAGACTTGAAGTTCTTGTCATACAGATATTTCACTTATTTGCTTAGAGTCACACTAAGATATTTTATACTGTTTGTGATTATCATGAAGGGGTGTGTCATTTCCCTAATTTCTTTCTTTCTTTTTTCTTTTTGGTTTTTTTTGGGGGGTAGTTTTGTTTTGTTTTGTTTTTCTTTGATATTTCTTTATTTACCTTTCAAATGCTTTCCCCTTTCCAGGTCTCCCGTTTGGAAACCTTCTATCCCATCCCACCTCCCACTGTCTCTATGACACTGGCATTCCCCTACAATGGGGCATTAAACACCCTCAGGCCCAAGGGCCTCTCCTCCTACTGCTGTCCAACAAGGCCATCTTCTGCCACATATGTGGCCAGAGCCATGGGTCGCTCTATGTGTATTCTTTGGTTGATGGTACAGTTGTCAGGAGCTCTGGGAGTTCTAGCCTGTTAACACTGTTGCTCCCTTTCATGGGGCTCCAAACCCCATCAGCTCCTTCAGTCCCTTCTCCATTTCCTTTATTGGGGGCCTCCCCAAGCTCAGTCCAGTGGTTGGCTGCAAGCTTCCTCCTCTGTATTTGTCAGGCTCTGGCAGAGCCTCTCAGCAGACAGCCATATCAGGCTTTCATCAGCAATCATTTCCTGGCATCCACAATAATGACCCAGTTTGGTGTCTGTATATGGGATGAATCCCAAGGAGGGGCAGTCTTCCAGAGACTTTTGTACCTAATTTCTTTCTTAGCCTGTTTATTTGAGTATAGGAAGGCTACTGGGAAAAGATCTTTACCAATCCTACATCTGATAGAGAACTAATATCCAATATATACAAAGAACTCAAGAAGTTAGACTCCAGAGAACCAAATAACCCTGGGGTATAGAGCAAAACAAAGAATTCTCAACTGAGGAACACTAAATGGCTGAGAAATACCTAAAGAAAGAATATTCAACATCTTTACTCATCAGGGAAATACAAATCAAAACAACCCTGAGAGTCCACCTCATACCAGTCAGAATGGCTAAGATCAAAAACTCAGGTGACAGAAGATGCTGGTGAGGATTTGGAGAAAGAGGAACACTCTTCCATTACTGGTGGGATTGCAAACTGGTACAACCACTCTGGAAATCAGTCTGGCGGTTACTCAGAAAATTGGACATTGTACTACCTGACGGCCCAGCTATACCACCCCTGGGCATATAGCCAGAAGATGCTTCAACATGTAATGAGGATACATGCTACACTATCTTTATAGCACCCTTATTTATAATAGCCAGAAGTTGGAAAGAACCCAGATGTCCCTCAACAGAGGAATGGATACAGAAAATGTGGTATATTTATATAATGGAATACTATTCAAAAACCATGACTTCATGAAATTCACAGGCAAATGGATGGAACTTGAAAATATCATCCTGAGTGAGGTAACACAGTTACAAAAGAACACACATGGTATGTACTCACTGATAAGTGGGTATTAGGCAAAGAGCATGGAATACCCACAATAAAACTCACAGGATGGGCAGATATCATACAGACCCTACAAGAACACAAATGTCAGCCCAGGCTACTATACCCAGCAAAACT
>NW_022196905.1:20747140-20783779 GCF_008632895.1 Mastomys coucha
GGAGGAGTGGGGGTACAAAAGGGAAACAAGAATGTGATTTAATTCTATTTACCTAAAATATGTTTTTATCAGAGAGTGCATACCATGTGTGTTCTTTTGTGATTGGGTTACCTCACTCAGGATGATATTAAGTTTGGAATACAGGAAGAACAACCCACAAACCACAAGAAACTCAAGAAGAAGGAAGATCAAAAGGTGGACATTTCATTCCTTCTTAAAAGGGGAAACCAAATACCCATGGAAGGAGTTGCAAAGATTAACTATGGAACAGAGACTGAAGGAAAGACAAGCCAGCCTAAATATAGCTATCTCCTAAGAGGCTCTGACAGTACCTGACTAATACAGATGTAGAGGCTCACAGCCATCCATCAAACTGAGTACAGGGTCACCAATGAAGGAGTTAGAGAAAGGACCTATGGAGCTGAGGGGTTTGCAGCCTCTTAGGACGAACAACAATATGAACTAACTAGTACCCTCAGAGCTCCCAGGGTCTCAACCACCAACCAAGGACTGCACATGGTGGGTCTGATTGTTTTGGCAGCATGTGTATAGTAGAGGATTGCAAGTTCGATCATCAATAGGAGGAGAAGACCTCGGCCCTGTGAAGGTTCTGTGCCCCACTGTAGGGAAATGCCAGGGCCAATAAGTGGGAGAGGGTGGGGTGGCAAGCATGGGGAAGGGGGAGGCAACAGGGGTTTGTTCTTGTTTTTGTTTGTTTGTTTGTTTGTTTGTTTTTGGAGGGGAAACTGGGAAAGGAGAAATTTATATGTAAATAAAGAAAATATCTAAAAAAATATGTTGTTAAATGTTAACAAATTCAGATAAATTGAAATCATGGTGCAATAAAGTTTTTAAAAAGTTAGAAAAAAACCTCACAGGACACAAGAGGAAGGAAGACCAAAGTGTGGATGCTTCAGTGCTTCTTAGAAGGGGGAACAAAATACTCACAGGAGGAAAGATAGAGACAAAGTGTGGAGCAGGGACTGAAGGAAAGGCCATCCAGAGTCTGCACCTGGATATTATTGTGGATGCTGATAAGTGCTTGCTGATGGAAGCTTAATATGGCTGTCTCCTGAGAGGCTATTCCAGAGCCTGACTAATTCAGAGGTGGGTGCTCACAGCCAACCATTTGACTGTATTTGGGGTCCCCAAATGCATGAAGGAGTTGGAGAAGGGACTGATAGAGCTGAAGGGGTTTGTAGCCCCATGGGGGACCAACAGTGTCAACAGGCCAGACCCCCTGGAGCTCCAGGGACTGGACCACCAATCAAAGAGTACAGGCTCTGGCCACATATGGCCTTGTTGGACATCAGTGGGAGGAATATCCCTTGATCCTGAGGGTAATTGATGCCCCAGAGTAGTGGAATGCCAGACCAGGAAGATGGAAGTGGGTGGGTGGGTGAGCACTCTCATAGAAGCAGGGGAAAGTGAGATGGGATGGGGATTTCTTATGGGGAGACCTGGAAAGGGGAAAACATTTGAAATGTAAATAAGGAAAATATCCAATGAAAAGAAAAAAGGAAAACAGATGAAGGTGAATAGAAGAAGGGGAATCTTGATTCACTATTGTATTTATATTACTACAGTCCCTATGGAAATAAGTATAGAGCTTTCTCAAAAAGGCAAGAATAAACTTTCCATATGATCCAGCTATACCACTCATGGGCATATTTCGTAGCATGATGTCCAGATGTCAATCTGACACAGGCTAGAGTTGTTTAGAAGGATGGCATCTCAATTGAGAAAATGCCCACTAATGTGGCCTGCCACCAAGCCTCTGAGGCATTTTCTTTATTTATGATTGAGAGAGGAGAGTCCTGCCTATTTTGGGTAGTCCTATTTCTAAACAGAAAGTCCTAGGTAGTATGAGAAAGTAGGCTGAAGAAGCCATGGGGAACAAGTTGGTAAGCAGTGTTATTCTTGTTGGCCCTGGCTTCAGTTACTATCTCCTGGGTCCACATTTGAGTTCCTGATCCAACTTTCTTTGTTGAAAAAGTGTGATGTGGAAGAACAAGTAAAAAGAATATTTCATCCTCAAGTTGCTTTTGATCCTGATGTTTTATCACAACAATAGAAAACTTAAAACATCACATAGTCAAGGGATTCTCTGTATCCTAAGATAGTGATGCTTATATTCCCATGTTCATAACTGCTCTAGTCATCATTGCTAAAAATGGGATCAACATGTGTCTGTCAACTTATAAATAAATAAATAAATATATATATATATATATTATAAAGTCTGCAGGTAAATGGATGGAACTAGAAATTATACTTCATGAGGTAACATAGGCCAAGAAAACAAATGTCTCCCTATTCTCTCTAATATGAAGATCCTAGTTTTCAGCTATAGATCTCTGTATTTAAATTGAAATATGTGTCCATAGAATCCAGGAAGCAAAGAATCATAGAGAAGTTGAGGTGGGAATGATGGTGGGAATGAGGTGGTGAAAATGTAGTGGGTATGAAACTAGAGGAGGACACATCAGGCATAAAGATGTTTAGGTAAGGTTGATAATGGGTAATGGGGGAAATGTAGGTATGGAGCAGGGTGGGGGTAAATATACTAAAGATGTTCCCAAAAGCCATATAGAAGCCTAATAATATAACAATTGAAAATATTAAACATATGAACTGAGAAAGTATCATCCTTCATAGACTACCACTATCATTCTTAGAAGCCGTGAGCTTTTAAATAAACACTCCAGTGCCAAGTACAGGGTACCTTCCATGAGCCATTATTCAGAGAAATTCCAAGGGCTCATATAAGAAGAGTAGTCATTACATCATTCTTGGTTGTCTTTTCTGAAAACAGTGCACAGAAATCTAGTTAGAACTGTGTTGGGAAACACTCCCCTTTGACTAGCATTGAATACTCAAGGCACTATGCAGACTGGTGGGAGAGAAAACTCACCAGTAGTCTCAACCTGCTGTAGATTATGCAAGCAGGCAATCCCATCTTAAACAACAGCATATGCCCACTGGTGCAGTAGTAGCATGAATACATTAGTGGTCATCTACCTCCTTATGATTAGATTATAAGCCTGCACCAGGAGAGGAAATACACATATAGTATAAAAACTATAAACATGGTCAAAAGCCTATACCTGGGGAGGTCATAGCCCTAAGGTAGGAAACACAGTACCTTTTCCCCTGCTAACTAGATATTAGAAAACTTCCTTCTAAATGTGCATACACTAGTACTGTGTTGTTTTTTTTTTTCTTTCAGAGACTCATATCTGGTAACAATGAAGAGAATAAGTGAATGGAAACATCTCAGGAAAAGGAATGGAAACAATATGATCATAGGATAAGGTGGAGTGCCATGGCATCCTGCATCCAGATGGGAACAAACCTTGGCATCATGAACGCATGGAAGCAATGGATACCTGTACAACTGTATAAGACTGAGCCCTAAAACAACATACCACCATGGATAGGAGAAGCATCAACAGGCTTAATCCCCATTTGAAGAGCTCTTGATTATTACTAGTTGCTGCCCATGGGGGTGTCATTTTCTCCAGTGCTGTAGCCTCTAGGTAGACAAGTTGGGAGGAAGATGGTATTCAGAGGAAAAGGAATGGAGATAACAGGGTACTGGGGTGAATAAAGTCACAACACATTGGTATGTGTGTAAAACTATCAAAAAATTTAAAGAGACAAGTTTATAGGGCTTGAAGTAATTGTTGTAGGCTAGGTTTTGCTGAGAGCACATAAAGTAAAAGCTGAAGACACAGGACTTCTTTTCGAAATAGTTAAACATTTTACAATTAACAAGGAGACCATGTTGCATTTACTTGCCTACCTAGTACAAGCTGTTGAGATGTATATTTTACATTGGTGAGTTGTATGATATGGGAACTATATCTCAGGAAGGCTTTGGGTTGGATAGATGGCTCAGTGTTTAAGAAAAGTGGCTGCTCTTACACAAGATTCAACTTTGGTTCACTGTGAATTCATGGATATCATGACCATTTGTAATTCCAATTCCAGAGAATCTGATGGTGTCTTCTGGCCTCCTGACTCACTGCAATGCATAACATACATACATACATTCATACATACATACATACATATATATATGCATAGGAAAATCCTATATATAAAATAAAAATAATAAATCTCTTGAAGAAATCTGCTAGTATAGCTTTTTAGACAGTTGCTAAAAAGCCACAAAAGATGGGCATAGGTTTATGAAATTGCTGGAAAAAAAAATCTTTGAAGAATAGAAGATTGTGAATAGAACCATGGGTCTTGATTTCTGATATTCATGACTTTTGCAAGGAACTATGTGATATTCTTCCATTAGGGGCAGATTTTCTGATCATCGAAGACCCAACCTTATGGCTTCATTTTGCCTAATGGACAGCAACAGGGAGGTAGGTATATTATGACTAAAGGCCTGTTCTTCCTGTACACATTGTCTACTCATTCTTGTGCTTCAAGCTTCCTAAATTCCACAAGGCAATGAGATGCAGGTGAGTGGAGTCACATCCCAAATGTACTGTGCCTGGCCAGCTTTCCTCAAGAAATCTGCAGCATTTCTGTAAACAAGGTCTAATTGCCCCCATTTTCTACATGTCTTTATTAAAATGGAACTCAAGGTAAAAGTTTGTGAAATGTTTTTTTAAATTATGAAAAAGGAAAGCTTAAGGATTCATACAGTTCCATACAAATAAATTGGGGGATGATAGATAGGACCCAGAATAAATACATCTTTCCAGTCCCAATTTGAATTTACATTAACCCTGTAATATAGGTCTGACCTAATAGAATGCACTTTCTGGGCTGAAGTGCATTGTGTTGTGCTTTGACTGTATTTCCAGTCAGGAATCAGAATCCTACAGTGTGGAGCTGAGTTTTCGTAGCCATTTTGCTGTCTGCATTGCGCATTAATTCACGGCAGGCCAGAGGTACATCTGCACTGAATCTGGCTTTCCAGCTGAGAAGGTGACAACAGAATATTGCCAAGGCTGTGTTAGCAATTAGGGCTGAATCACACACCTGATAGTGCCTGCTAATGGAGACACGGAGTACAGGCACACGCAGGCCTGTTTCTAAAAGCAACAAGTAAGTGTGGATAACACACTGCTTTGAGAGAAAGCAGGCAGCATCCTGTCTGGAGATAAATGGGATCTGAGTAAAAATATTTACTGAGGAGATTGATTATTGTTATTAATACCCAGTGTGCATTACACCATACACAGCCCATTGCTTGCAGGGCAGCCTCCGATTAATGCCTTATTTAAAGCCACAGTCATTGCAACTCAGAGAGAATTCCTTGTTAAGCAAAGGCTTCCTAGATGCTAGGGGCAGGGGGACATTCATTCATTCATTTGCTCATTCATTCATTCATTTCTTTAACAAATACTTGTAATCTATGTGACCTACCAAACTTTACCCAAAAATTAAGAAGAGGTAAACAAAGTAAAAGTGTACCCCGCAAGTATTATGGACACAGGCAGAAAACAACAGGTAAACAAATGACCACTATTTAATATGTAGTCTGTCTAGGTCTTTCTGTGGGAGACAGAGAACCTAAAATAGCAGGAATGTTTGTAGGCTTAATGTCTGGAGTCTAGCTGCTTCAGAAAACGTTTGACCCTCTCAATGAAGTTACACTTTTCCACTTAGGACTCTTTGGCTATAGGAAGCCACAGTGCAACCTCTGAAATGTAGTATTTATCTGGTAATAACACTGCTCCCTTCCAGGTTTTCCTGCTTTATGAATGGGTGGAGCATGCTCCAAGAAACTTTCCTGCAGAGAATGAGAGCAAAGTCCTAAAAAATGAGAGCTAAGTTTTTCTTGGGAATGAACGTTATAGTAGAGAGTAGAGTCCCTGCTTCCTCAGATTGGTGCAAGGCCAGTGTGTTTTCAAAATTTATTTTCCAAATAATATAAAATGTTTATCACTGCCCACATTGGATAAAAATAATCACTTCTCAGCTATGTTAGCGGTTTCAAATTTATATTCCTTGAATATAAAATAGGTAAATAATGAAATATCTTACTGTGAATCTTATTTCACTGCATCATGCTACTGCTCAAAAGGAGTTGTTTCTGTATTCAAAAGCAAATAAGCTGCTTCTCCTCAGAAAATGCAACAGGAAGGGAGTACCACAAGAGCATCTCATGACTGCCATCACATTTGTTCCAATGGCATTTGTTAAAGCAAAGTTCTGTTTTACATGCACTTTATACATATATACATGTTTTCAATACATATATGCATATATACATATATACTATATTTCAATGTAGGTAAAGTCACTTAAGAATAGGAAAGTGACACAGAAAGAAATATGCAATCAAGAGCCTCAGATTTAAAACTGTTTCTCTTAATAGCAACTGTGTTTTGAGCCAACTGCTTTGCTCTTTTGGCCAGATCTTCTCTATTATAACAATAATTGCCCATACCATAAGAATTATCTGGGCTAATGCTTCCAAAACATTTTAGCAGCTAACCTATGGCTCTGCAAGGTATGGAGCTGACCTCACTTGACTTCAAAGTGTGTAAACACTGGTCCAGCACTCTGGTGAGCTAAGAAGAGGCACTGAGCGTCCTGCTTTTGATGTTATCCTGCCTGCTATAAGAGAAAGAATCCATAAATTAATCTCAGTAGCCCTCCTTCATTATGAATCATGCCAGGAACTTACTAAGGCCTACCAATGAGCATCCAGTACCTAGAATTCCTCTCTCTTCACATGTCTATTTCTCTAATGACATCAGTATCTTCCCATTGCCCAAGTTCCCTTATGTATGGCCAGTCTGCTGCAATGTCATCTTAACTTCAGTCCTGTCTTCTCAGCACTGTCTATGCTTTTTCAACTTTAATTCATTGTATTTGGTGTTCAGTTAGAGCAAAGAAATAGCTGTGACAGCTATTTTCTTCATGGCCAACCCTCTTTTCATTGCTTCCACTTGTTTTCCCATTTTAACCTTAGAACTATAGCTTCCCATTTGGAGAATTGATCTAAACATTATCCTGGAGTGAGTGCCACACCAATCAACTTCTACACCATTTATAGTCAAGCCATTAAGGACATGACTCATGCTGTATTTTCTTATGCCTTTCTTTGATGCACATTTGGTCTAGATGCCTTTTTGCCCACAAAGCCACTCATAGAAACCCTTCCATAATGCAATTTATGTGCATTCTGGCCTTTCTTCACTCCTAGATCACATGCATAGAAACTTTGATTTTCATTGTCCTGTCCACTCCATATACGATAGACCTCATCTGCCACTTGCCACTCAATCTCCAGCCCTGCACAAATGCACCATTATATTTCCTGATTTAAAGTGAGATGCATCTCACAGCATGATGATCACCAATCTCTCAGAGCCGTGACGCAGAATAGCACGTGCTCAGTCCTGTGTCTGATGATACACTACTGTCTATCTTTAGAAATCATTCTGATAAAGGAGGCTAGCAAATATTTGTTAATTCACAGGAACCACAGTGAATCTGAGCCCCCCAGCCAAAATGCCCATATATCTAAGCTGTCATGAGCTCCAGTCATGTCATTTTCCATCCTCATTGTGGCTGAACATCAGTCTGCTCTGTTTGTAATGAAAACCATTGAAAAATAAAAGCAGTGTACTCCCCTTTGGTAACATGACAGCTTGTGATGATATTTCTCATAATCTGAACTTCAAAGAGTAGAGGTGTCCCACCAGAATACTCAACATGAGCAAGGCATGAGGTTGTGAATCTTTCCCCAGGTTATTAGGCTAGAACAACTTAATTTTGTTCATGCAACATGATGTTGTGAAAACAAGATACAGAGTGAGTCAGCTGCTGTGAAGACACATTGAGTAATGAGACAAGGCCACCTGTCTCTTCTTTAATAGCATAGTTTCTAGTAGAGAGTTAATTGTGGATTACTTGAAGCAACTGAAGTCTACGATGCTTTAAACCACAGCAATGCACCTGAGAGTGGCATTCTATAGTGCAAGAATGCATAGCTCCCCATCACAGCACAAGCCATTGTATATGCTCATGTAGCAACTTCCATCCCCATCTGTGAAACTGACATAAGTATATCGAATGATCTCTATTACATTTAAGTGTGACAGTTCATTATTTGGTGATGGAGTCTTAATCTGAGCTTTTATGTTTATAGTGAGGTTTTATAAAAGCATTAAATCAAAGTCACCACAATGGAACATATGGTGTCACACAAGGTGGTATATTAATTTGCAGCTTCTCAGGCAGTCAGAACTTGTAAGCTCAGAGCAATGCCATTCTTCTTAGTTTTGAAAAGAAAATGCACCAACACCCTTACTGAAGACTATATTCTGTGCTACATGGCTAACAAGTATACTTACAGTGGGAACAGTTCCCAGTTTGGTCGCCCAAGATAATAAAAATTCTCACATTCATAAGTATTTTCTTTACATTTTAAAAACTTTTGTTAGAACTTATACCTAAACAACCTTCATTTTCCTTCTCCCAGGTCAGGAGTTGGTCCAGGATACTTCAGATTGCACAGTCCACTGTCAGAAGCATGCTGGCTTTCTCATTCCTGAGGGGACTCTTTATGACTCTGTCTTAAGGCTTCTTCAGTCAGTTCCAAGGCCAGAAACAGAAACAGAAACAGGTGCATCCTGCAGCTGCTGCTGGCTCCCTAAAGATGCATTATGAATGTGCTTGGTGAAGGCAGCTACCAGGGCTGTCAGGACTGCGCAAGGTATAACACTCAGAAGATTACAGAATGAATCCCTAACTGCCTGAGACCAAATATCAGTACCCAAAGAGGTTAACATGAACCTGAACACACACACACATACATACACGCACACATGCACACATGCCCATGTGTATTCACACATGTGAGAGTGTGCATGTACCACAGAGAAATGGAGACAGAGGCAGAGAGAGACTCTGATGAACTCGCCCATAAAATTGGGTCCATGCTACAGAAGAAATACATTCTGCTGCAAGGCTGTCGGTGGACTTTCTTCTCGAAGCTAGAAGAATGGTTCTTCTCTTTAAGCTCACAACCTCTGAGTGTTTGAAAAGTTGCAAATTAATACTCACCTTATGTGACACTATACGCTTCATTGTGGTGACTTTGACTATGCAGGGCTTTTCGGAATCATGGCACTGATCATGAGACTTCTTGCCCAAAGATGACAGAGGTTGGAGAGAGAGGAGGAACAGGGAGGAGAACAAAGTCTGTAGGGAGGAAAAGCATGCAGCTTTCCCTATGAGCACTCACCCCTGAAAATATACTACACGCCCATCTGGAAGTCATTACCTGTTTTTGAAAGGATCTCCCCACCTCCACTACTGTCAGGATCGAGAGCAGTCAGTACTAAGCAAAACCAGGAAGACTCAAGATAACCCCTTAAAGTGATTCCTACCAGCAGGATCCCATTGTTGGCTCCTTTTAATTGAAATAGTAGAGCGTATTGGTTACTGTTCTGTTGCTGTGACCAAAAGCAGCTTATGGAAGGAAGACTTTATTTATCACATGATCCCAAAGGCATAAAGAATCCATCATGGCTGGGAGGCACAAAAGCAAAAGGCAGAAGCAGGAAGCTGAGAGATCACATGCCAAACACATAAAGGAAGTAGAAAGAGAGACAGAGCTTGAAATGGGGTGAGGCTACAAACCCTCAAAGTCCATAGCCCCAATTGCATACTTTCCATTAAGTTTCCATTACCTAACTTGCCCAAACAATACTGTCAGCAGTACCTTCTAACTTATAATTTATTTAAATTATAAGATTTTTAAATTTGAACTTGGTTGGATCTCAGCTCTTAAGTGCAAACACCACTTTTTTTTTTTAGATATTTTCTTTATTTACATGTAAATTTCTCCATTCCCAGTTTCCCCTCCAAAAAATAAACAAATAAAAACAACAAAAACAAACCCCTGCTGCCTCCCACTTCCCCATGCAAACACCACTTTTAAGACATCTCTATTTTCAACCAACCAGACCGACCAGAGGTTCCAGGGACTAAACCACCAACCACAGAATACACATGGAGGGACACATGGCTCTAGCTGCATATGTAGCATAGAATGGCCTTATCTAACATTAATGGGAGGCCCTCAGTCCTGTGAAGGCTCGATTTCCCAGCACAGGGGAATGCTAAGGTGGTGATGAGGGAGTACGTGGGTGGGTGGGGGAGTACCCTCATAGAAGCAGGAAGAGGGGGCTGGGATAGGGAAACCAGGAAAGGAGATAATATTTGAAGTGTAAATAAATAAAATATCCAATAAAATATTTTTAAAAAGACATCTTGATTGTCAATCTCTAAGGTTCAAGTCATTTTTTATGTACCTACAAGTATTACAGAGTACATTTAGAAAAGTATACCATGAAAGCTCAGAGAACAACACAGTTGCACAACAGCAGTATCTAGGAAGTCAGGGATAGGTGATTTCCATGATTATATAACCCTGCTGATGAACCAAAACTTATACATTTAAGAACCATGTATATTCCTCTTGGTATAGCTCTCCTGTATATTCCTAAGCCAAAGCTTCTAGCAGAGGCTGTCACTGTGCTAGAACAGAATTAAATAACACAGATGCTGAGGACAAAATAACACTGAGATAAAGATAAAGAGCAAAGTCTGTGTTCTCCCAGAACGTGCCAGCTGCGAGTTGTAAGGGGGCAGATTCAAGGAAATTAAACTTGATCAAATAGGTCACTTGGAAGGGAAAGGTAATCATATACTAAAGGTAAAAAGGAGGCCAACTCTACCAAGAGAAGTCAAAGGCACCAGGGGAAAATGATGAACATCAGCAAGGATAGAGAAACAGGGGAGGATGACTGACCATGAGCATCTGTGATGGAACTACTGAGGAGTCATTAGTGGGAGGTGGTCCAGGTGAAAGTACAAGTCATAACAGGTCCAAGATGGACTTAAAAGAGCACAAAAGGACCCTTCAAGAAAGCCTGGCTAAGAGAGTGCATAGCTCTTTGACTTCAGGCTGTGTCCTTAAATCACACGCAAGAGCTATATATATATACACTAGGGTATACTTCTCATAAGGACCCTAGAGGTTCTGCAAAACAAGGTCAGCCCAGACCACAAAAGATAAGCCTGTGGGAAAAAAGATATCCGTTTGTTTCTTTCTCCTGACATGATCTTTTCTTCTCTCAGCCAAGGAATAAGGAAAGGTAGGACCCATGGCCCAATCCTCTCCTGGAAGTCTAAGTCCTTATCCTCCCATTTTGATGCACCTAAGTCTGTATGTTTTATGAGAACATGGAATAAAGAACTCTATGACACAGCCAATGTCAGCCTGAAGCGGGCCCCTGGGAGGCATCTGTCAATGTTTTCATTTTGTTTTGTTTTATTTTGTTTTGTTACAGTTGCGGGTGGGACTATGGAACCTATGAAGCATCTTATAGGTATAAGGCAACTTCACATAAAAAGGAATTGCTTGATCTATGAGGAAAGCAATGCCATCTGAGCAACTCCAGTAAAGGCCCCAAAGCCCATAGTTCTCCCAGGAAGGTTCAGCACAGCCATCTTAGCTTTATTCTGCCTGAGGACCTCCTTTCATGGCAACTTTGAAATATTTTTTTTCTACTTGCTCTCCTACTATGATTCCCCAGTCACAGGTTCTTAACTAATGAAATCTATTTATTCTTCCTTTTGCCAAGTGTTTCTATTCTTCAAGGCGTGAGGGACATCCACATTCCTAACACTCAAAGTACTCTCCCTGCTCAGATTGCCACAATGTGTGGGATCTCGAGGGTACATCCCCCATGAGCCTGTATAATGTCACCTGGCATACATGTACTTCAAACTGTGAGTGTACCAAAATGGATATAGGCAGTCAGGCAACCTGCAGACCCTTTGCTAAGGAAATTATTAAATGTCAAAAGCAAAACAGCTTTATATTTGCTGAAAGCCCTCATGTCGATAACATTTCCTAAATTATAACTTGGGTTAAAAACTAACATCAAAGTAAAAATAAGAGCTTTTTTTCCCACACACCCTCTTGGTTAGGGGGTCCCCTACTGCCCTTTCTTCTGGGCCCTTTGCCACAGACAATGGTTATCATTACACAGGAGTTCTGTGTGAGTGGCTCCGAGTCCAGAACCACAGTTTCTGGTGCTACAACTCCATAATGAATACATGTTGCAGACAGATGGTATTCAGAATGGTGCGGAGGTGACAGTCACTACTATAAGAAAGATTAAACTACATCTAGCAGTGGAGGGGCAGTCCAGGACGCCTGCAATGCTTGAGCACCTTAACTTCCTCTGTACATTATCACCAGTGACCTTCATTGGACCCCTGAGGCTTAGCTTCAGTGATCCTGGGACAGGTCATTATTTTTCTTTTGTGTGTTCTGATGCTACAGTGGGGAGGGGGGCACTTACTAGTTCTAGGTAAGCTTTCCCCCCAGAAGTGGTACTTCAAAGAAATCAAAGTCCTCCTATAAGTTTATTTCATAAAGGAAACCAGCTAATGTGGTGCTCACCATCCCATTGTCTTCCAATTGAGACCTCATAAATAGGCTGTCATTTACCTGCCCTTTAGACTAGAGTCTCCAGACACCTAATTATTTATGCCTAAATCCCATAGTCTGCCTAATCCTATGCCCAACTGAACAATGTCACTTGATTCCAATGGAAACATTAGAGGCCATTGTATACATGTTTTTCTAATGTTATTAACTGTTTATAGAATGACATTCATGGT
The DNA here is from genome assembly GCF_008632895.1 of Mastomys coucha. Taxonomy (NCBI): domain Eukaryota; kingdom Metazoa; phylum Chordata; class Mammalia; order Rodentia; family Muridae; genus Mastomys; species Mastomys coucha. The sequence continues at coordinate 20,759,822 of NW_022196905.1, forward strand.
CTCCTACATGGTCTGTGTGGCCCTTAAGTTTGGGAAATTTGAGTAATAAATTATCTTTTCAAGGGTGTTGGTTCCTGATCTGTAGAACTTTTAAAGCTGTGAAAAAAGAAAAAGTCTGGTCTGAGCAAGCAACAGGATGAGACTCAGTATCTAGATAGCTGCAGAAGATTGAGTATGTAGTCTCGGAAGACTGTCTCTGATCATGGGTGCATGTGGACTGTGCTTAGATCCTAAGGAAAGAAGCCATGCATACAAGGTAGGAGGGACAATCAGGATAGCAAAGGGACGCTATGTATAGGGAACTTGACGCAATCTTCTAACACAAAATGGGCAGCAAAGTCATTGCCACCAACTGAAGCAGGAAGATATCCATGTTCCTGGGAACCTACAGAGTCAGGGAAGTGGGCTAGGGATGAGAAGAGTGAGCTCCTTGCTTCTTGCATGAAGCTACTGACACCTACTTCCCTTTATTATCAAGTACAAAGAGGAGGAAGGGTCCCTACGTCGGTTTCTCTTTTCCACATCAATTTCACATGGCATTACTGACTCCAAGGCGTAGAAATCCAGGAGTCATTCCTTATGTTTTTATCACAATAGTATTTGTATGTGTTTATTTCTTACAGGCTTATTCGTTATTGAAGAACCTAAACTGCATTCTTAAAAACTGTATTAACTTTCATTTTCTAGTGGCTATACCACAAACCAGGTTTTGTTGAATAAATTTTGTAGTTTATATCTACCAGCAATTCAGCCTCAACCTACAACTTACATTATCAGGACCAAAATTTAGAATGGGTAGACGATGTTAAGCTGCAGATGGTTTCAGCTAGTGGATGGCTCTTCCTGTGAGCTTCTTCCCACATTTGTTGCCAACTTTAGCAAAGAAGCAAAAGGTAGGCAGCTGGACTTGAATTAATAAATCACCTGGCAATCTGAACAGGCTATAAAGCTTTATACAAGCATTCATAAAGGTTACAGAGTGTGAAGTGTTTTTTTTTCTTCTGATGATACTTAATAAAGGCTAGCAAAGCACATAGTAACAATAGTTTCTAACAGGTTCATCTGCCAAAAGATGAGCCACAAGCATAAGAAACATCAAGGTGGACCCTTCCTATACCACACTGCTCACTTGAACCTACTAGAAAAATGTCATCTACCCCTCATAAACTATTTTCATCCTGAGTGGTAATGGTTTTCATAAAGGAAAGGTAGTTACATATTATATGTGTGTGCATACATACATACATAGCAGGTACATAAAACTGCCAAGAATATTGCATAATTCCAACCTAAAAATATTAAATGAAAGTAAAAAGATATATCAACATGAAAGACTAAATTACTCCATAGACAGAAGGATGTGAGGAATAGAGGGAGAGGAAACTGTAATCAGGATGTATTGTGTGTGATAAACTATTTTCAATAAAAAGGGGGGAAGACCTACATTTCTCTCTATAAAAACTATGATTAAATAATTTAAAGATTAGAAATAATTCAGTGGAGATGGACAGGTGTTACAGAAGCCAGGACCTCTTACCCTTCTACCAGAATACTAAAGTTCAGATCCCAGAACCCACATTGGATGGCTCACCTAAACCTACAAGTCCAAACCCAAAGGATCTAATGTCCCTTGCAGCCTCTGTAGACACCTGCACACATGTTCATACACCCTTACACACATGTACACATACTCAAATGCACACACCCACAAACACACACAGAGAAAAGAAAGGAAAAGTAAAGAAGAAAAGAGAAAAAAAAGAAAAAAAAAGGTATAGGAAAGAAAAGGAAAAGAAAATTATTAAGGCATTCCAAAAGACAAGAATTATAACAAATATTCACAGAAACCCATCAGAAAATAAGCTTCCATGGAGTAAATGAAAGGAAGAAGTTAAAAAATGATTAATAAGGGATAGATCTAACAGATTAATAAACACAAGAAAAAAATCTTTAGTTCTTCATCAGCCATAAAAAAGAGGAACCACAATGACCCTCTTGCCCTCCTGTGTGGTCAGACACCTTTCTAAGCATACATTTTATGGAAAGCAGGCATTCTGACACTCTGACTGGGAGCGAGGTGTATGGCAGTACCACCTTTCGATGAAGCATTCTGTGAGCAAGGAGGTCATTGTTCCTCTAGACTTAATCTGAACCCTTCAATCATCTTCTCTTCACAATTTTTTTTTTTTGTCAAAAATGAGGGCACAGTGCCTTCTGGGAAAAGGGAAGCAAAATGTTTTAAGGAAACTGCCTGGGAATTGCTGTGTCTTTGACTTGATAATTATAGTTATTTTAACTGGCCCTAAGCTTCCCAGGACCTTCATCCATTACTGAATGCCAGGAGAAATGAATTGGACCAAACAGTTTGGAAAGAGCCCTTGCTACAACAGGGCATCATGCTGCTGGGTTGACAAGAAACACTGAAACAGACAAAGAGACTCAATACCTGCTCTTGATGTGCTGAGGGGGGCCGAGACACCTGAAGCTGCCATGCACCATTATGGCCAGCCGGGTACACAGAGCCTCGCACTCTTCCATGCTGTGAGGAAATAAACAAGTAGAAATGAGCTGTGTCTTAAAGGTATGAACCTTGTTCAAGCTTCAGACATAAAAAGGATGCAAATACTATTGATTCAAGTTATGTAACTTTTACTATTAAAACACTCATGTAAATGAAACAATGTGATTTTTTAAATTCCTAGGGTTTTATTTGAGTGGCCAATTACATCATGGAATTATTAGCATGTCTATGTGCCTGGAGGAATAATCAGCAATAAAAAATGCAGGAGAGAACTATTTACAATCCTCAAAACTACAAAATATATGTATAAGAAATGTTAACAATCATGTGGTTTCTTTACAAAGACAATTATGTAACTTTATTGACAAGCAGACATGAAATCCTGAGTTAATAAAATCAATAGCAAGGAAAAAGAAGAATATTACAAAAATGGGAAACTTATCAACTGAAAATGAATAAAATATGGGTTCCTTTATTTGTTATCCAACACAAAGCTGTCAGCTTTGGAAACACAGGCACATAAACAACAAAATGGACTTATCAGTTCTATTCACGTATTTGTGCAGACATGTATATAATATGCATGAGTATGTCAATAATAAAGAAAAAGAAGCTATCAATTTGAGAGTCACAAAGAGGGGTTGGAGGATGACTTACATGGGAATAACAGGAGGCAGGAGAGGAAAGGTGGAATGTGATGCTGTTCTATTTTAGTAAAACAATGTATAAAAATTTAAAAGAATATATTTCATTAAAGTAGAATCTGTAATTTTAAAAAATTTTTGTATTTTAATAGCACATTTAATACTATATAAAATACTAGAAATAAACTTTTACCTTCTAACTATAATTTATTTAAATTATAAGATTACTTTAATATTAGTATGGCATTATAAAAATTTATAATTCGTAAGTAATATAACTATGAGTCATAAATTATAATATACAAATACAATTTGATGCAAATCAAAATGCAATTACCCCCATGAAAATGAAAACTTAACTTAGAATTACTTAGAGAAAGGAAACTGGAAAAAGTAGTGAGGGAAGATTGCCCTTGAAAAGGTTGTTACAAAGATGAAGCACACTAAATTTATACCAGAGAAATGAACAAAAGAGATCCAAGCATACTATAGATATTAGAAACACAGAAGTGATTTACATATGGGGATGCACTTTCTAAACATAACAATGTAGAAGAAATTCTGGAGGAGATGACAATTCAAAATCCCAGACTTCTAACAAGAGTGTCAGAACCCAATGAACTAGCATTTTAAAGACACTGAAGAATATTCACCCTTGAATGGGATTGCTATATCACACCCACTCGACCAAGATTTGGGAATCATTGTGGAAGATAGGGACGAAGGTCAGAGCCAGAGGTTGTTGGTGCCTTGAAGAAAACAGCATCTTCTAGACAAAATGCACATATGAACTCACAGAGATTACGGCAGCATGCAGAAAACCTGCAAAAGCCCACACCAGACAAAAATCTCAGCAAGGAGAAGGAAGGTGGTCATTAAGTCCTATCCTAGTCAATAGGTTTCTTTCAATGGTGTGACCCTGAGTAAGTCAACTATGCTCCAGTAGGTAGCCAGACTCCTGCAGACTATATAAACAGAACAAACCAGACTTTTTGGATTAAACAGAATTGAGGACACAAAGTTGGACAGGTAAGAAGGGTGAAGGGTTATCTGGGAAGATCTGGTGGATGAATATAATCATATCTATTATCCGGAATTCTCAAAGAATTAATAAAATTAAAAAATCCAATTTAGTACACTAAATAGTTACTAAACAATTAAAAAATAAATCAACAGACCATGAGCTGCTCAATCCCAAGTTCTGTAAAGCAAATGTCCTTTCCCTATTATTTCATTTCAAATGAAAACAATGAGTTGTCAAATCAATAAAGTGTGTAGTTGATTACAGATATTTCTTTCAGAAATTCAAAATGGGTCATCTCATATATAGACAGTGAAATAAAAATGTTACATATTGTGAAAATTATATTTGTCAATGATTCATATTTTAGAAACTGGGAAATGCAAACTGCAAGTTATATAACCACTTATTTATGATACCTCTAGTGAGGACTGCTGCTGGGAGCCTGAGGACATCCCTGCCCTGTAGAGACATCAACTTGGGTCTGTTTATTCCTTGACTACTCCACAGAAAGGAATTTCAGGTGAATCGGGGTGAATTGAAATAGAAAGTTTATTAAGAACACAGGGAGGCACACAGAAGACCTCACAGGCTTCTCTAAAGAGTCCTGCTTAAGCATCTCATACTTTTTTATTAGATACTTTCTTTATTTACATGTCATATGATATCTCCTTTCCCCTCTGAAAAAAAGAAAAAAAAAACCCTGTTCCTCCACCCTCTCCCTTCTCACCACCCCACCCTCTCCTGCTTCCTGGCCCTGGCATTCCCCTACACTGGGGCATAGAACCTTCACAGGGCCAAGGACCTCTCCTCCCACTGATGACTGACTAGGCCATCCTCTGCTACATATGCTGCTGGAGCCCTTAGTCCCACCATGTGTACTCTTTGGTTAGTGGTTTAGTCCCTGGGAGCTCTGAGGGTACTAGTTAGTTCATATTGTTGTTCATCCTAAGGGACTGCAAACCCTTCAGCTCCTTGGATCCTTTCTCTAGCTCTTTCATTGGGGACCCTGTGCTCAGTTCAATGGATGGATGGCTGTGAGCCTCTACTTCTGTATTAGACACTTGCAGAGCCTCTCAGGAGACAACTATATCAGGCTCCTGTCAGCCAGCACTGCTCCACCTGGGAATCCTTCCCATATTCAATCATCAAATCCAGACACTATTGTGGATGCATCTCACACTTTAACTTGATTCTGTGGCTTTTAAAGTGGCACTATTCAACAGTCATTTACAAAAGTTTACCACTTTAAGCAAAGCTTAAAAATTAATCCAAGTTTGACTTTAATGTATGTTTAACAGGTTTCTGATTGTGCTGTGGGAAGAATATCAAGTCATTCCTGTGTTACTTTCTTCTTGTTCCTGTAAAGACTCTATGCCCCAGAGTAGGGGAATGCCTGGGCCAGGAAGTAGGAGAGGGTGAGGTTGGTGAGCAGGAAAGGCCATCCAGAGACCACCTGACCTAGGGATCCATCCCTTCTCAGACACCAAACCCCAACACTATTGCTGATGCTAAGAAGTGCTTTCTGATAGGAACCTGGTATGACTGTTCCCTGACAGGTTCTACTAGTACCTGACCAATACAGATGTGGATACTCACAGCCAACCATCTGACTAAGCCCAGAGACCCCAATGGAAGAGAAAGGGAAAGGACTGAAGGAGCTGAAGGGGATTGCAACCCCAAACAAAGAACAATATCAACTAACTGAACCACCCAGAGCTCCCAGGGACTAAACCACCAACAGAAGAATATACATGGAAGGAGGCAGGACTCCAGATACATATGTAACAAATGATAGCATTATCTGACATCAGTGGGAGGACAGGCCCTTGGTCCTATGGAAGCTTGATGCCCCAGCATAGGGGGATTCTAGAGTAGTGAAGTGGGAGTGAGTGTGTAGGCGGAGGAGCACCCTCATAGACTAGGCAAAGGGGAGGCGAAAGAAGGATGGGATGGGGGGTTGTGGAGGGGTAATCAGGAAGTGAGATATCATTTGAAATGTAAACAAGTAAAATGATTAATAAAAAAAAATCATAGAATCATACAGGCCTCCCTTGTCTTCATTCACATTGAGTCATTCATGTCTTTATAGTCTATGAATAGGGAGAAATCTAAGAGAAATCAATCTGTGTATATTCAAATGTATAATATTGACATGAAAGCAAATAAATAGGAAAATGTAGATGAGATATTGCAATGATTTACAGTCTTTTGAGAGAATAGCTTATAATAATTATATATATATTGTGAGAAATAAAAAGATTTTTTATCATTATATCATTTTTCCGTCTAAGGACCTATGGTGGGACTTCAAGTCCTGAGCCTGGTGCCAGCAGCAGATGTAAGCAGAATCAGTATATCAGTAGTCAATTGCTAAAACTCCAGAACAAAGTGAACATCTAAAGCAAGAATATATACTCATTATTATAAAGTCAAATAACTATCATATATATTTGTTTCAGCATAATTTTCCATTGGGAAGAGAAACAAAATAACAAAAACTTAGCTGTTGAACTTCCTGTTACATCTGAGTAAGGAAATAATCAAATAATTGTCTCCAAAGCCAGCGACAAAGCATGATATATTTAAGAAAACAGCCACTTCAGAACTCCAGGAATGGACCAAAGGCACATAAATATGTAACTCTATGAGGAAGATGCCAAAAAATCCACTTCACACTGAGAAGTGATAATCTGTACCCCAAGTTGTGGGCCACTATCTCTCTGCCCAGATTCACCAACAGGTCACTTAGGGTCAGAGAGAGCAGGCCAGGAGATGAACTGAAGGGCCTACCAGAAATCTACACCCAATTTCAAGAAGGGAGAGGGAAGAATAAGAGGACTTGCACATCGATGGAAACCATTTAGTCTTGAAATAAATCTCAGGGGAAGAAAATGAAACAAAACAGACAAGTATTACATTAAAATATGGCAATAACTGCAAACTTATTTTCAGTATTTATAGATACAATGTCATCTCATGTGTCCATTCTTCAATAAAAAGGTTACAGGGAAAATAGACGATACTCCATTTATCATTCCCTGTTACAGGTAATCCACATACTTCTAGTAAATTTTCAATGATAGGAATCACAAAGAATTTTTGCCAAGCTTAACTGAGTTAAATTCAAAAGGAGCAACAGAAAGAAACTAGGGAAATTTTCTAAAAATATTGAAAATTAAAGAACATTTCTAAAGAAACCATATATCAGGAGCCAGCCATAGAGGAGATTGAGAAACATTTTTGAATGAAACAAAACTTCAGTAGGGAAAGAAGAAAGCTGGTGATGTGACCCAGCTTGTTGGTGGAGCCTCCCAGGACGGGCTGGAATTGAGACAGTGCTGTGTACTGAATGTAGAAGCACATCCCAATGGGGAAGATGAAGACTGTCAACAATAAACCTCCAATAATGCAATGGGGAATGAATAATTTCCCCACAAAAAAAACCAGTTCTGGAATGATTGGCTATCAAAATGCATGAAAGTAAGTTGAGATTCTTCCCATATACTTTACATAAAACAGCTTTAAATATAGCAAAGATTATTAAAACCTAATAGTATTATCCTGTCTTAGAACAAACATTCTCATGAATTCAAGGCAAAATGTTCCTAGCTATAATTTTGAAGTACAAAGCTTAAAAATACAGAGCAGTTAAAATTAATCAAAAACTGTAACTATTTATATTTCCAATGATAGACATAGACTGATAAAAAACATTTAAAATCATATATCCAACAAGAGACCTGAACACAGAATCTAACAATATGCACTATGTATAACCTTTTCTAACTAAATAATATAGTATAAATACAAATTCACAAAAAAAAAAAAGAAAAAAGAAAAGAAAAAACTGATGTCATGAGCATTGTGGTAAAAGTCTATAATCCCAGTGACTTGGGAGGCTAAGACAGGGGGAACACAATATAAGTCCATCCTGAACTAGGAAGGAAATTGAAGGCCAGCCTTAACAACTATGATGACTTGCCTCAAAAGAAAAGGTAAATGAAGGGTGGAAGTATAGTTCAGTAGTAAAACACTTGCCTAGTGTATGAGGCTCTGGATTCAATTTGTATTACCATTAAAGGAAAAAGGAGATTCTTCTCAAGTCAAACATCAGCTCACTGCACAGTCCAACAAACAAGCTACTTGGCATTTACTCAAAAGGTCTGAAAAACATCCACATAAAAACCTGCACATGGATGTTTATAACAGCTTTACCCGTAATTACCCAAACTTGTCAGTAATCAAAGCAGCTGTCAGTACATGAGCAGATAAATAAACTGCAGCACAGCCAGACAATAGAGTATTGCTTGCTGTTGAAAGGCAATGGGCTTGCAAACCAGGAGAAAGCATGTGGGAAATCAGGAAAGAAGTCAGCCTTGAAAGGCTTGTATGAATTCCAGATGTGTGACTTCTGGAGAAGGTACAACTATACAAGCAGTAAAATGTCTGCTTGCCAGAGGTCAGGCCAAGGAAGCATGAACAGAGGAACTGGAGAACTTTAAAGGCAACACAGGATGCTAAGGATGGATTTTGAGATTGAATATTTTTCCAAAGCCATTGAATGTCCAAAAGAGGAAAGGTACTATAAGCATGGATTCAGATGATGTTATTGTGTATCTAGGAAGGTTTACTTACTATAGCAAATGTCCCAATTTAGACAAGTGTTGATAAATGTGTCCACAAGTTATGGGTGTGGGTACAGAGTTAATCTCCTTACATTTGTTTGTTTTTTTATTTATTATATGTGTGTGTGTTTTTTTGTTGCTGTTGTCTGTGTGTGACTATGGGTACATGCATGTTTATGGAGGTCAGAAGACAGCTTTTAGGATTTGTTTTTCTCCTTCAACTGTGGGTTTGGGGAATCAAACTTGGATCTTCAGACTTCCCCAGCTAATGCTTTTACCCACTGAGCTATAGTGCCAGCCCTATTTCTAAAAGTATTAAGTCATAATTAATCATGTACTATTTAGCAAGGATAAGAAAGGAACATATTATAATATGCTGTAGTCCATGTAAACATTATGAACTCTATAAATGAAAGTGATCAGATATAAATATGTATGCTATATAATTCTATTAATATGAAATGTCCATAAAAAGTAAAATTTCAGATCTTAACAGTTCTTGACACCTTATTAACAGTACATTTTAGTTATACATGGAAGCAAATCAAGACTAAACTTATAATCTCTTTTTCATTTCATCTTCAGGGTTGTCATTAGGCAAATGCTATTGCTCTCCATGTAATGGTTACATGAAATCCACATTTGTATTGCTGTATGGCACATGAGTGTTTCATTATCTGAGAGGGGGACCCTAGTAGATAATTTCAAATATAAAATTAATTCTGTAATAAGATCCAGTAATCCAGCAAGCATTTCTGATGACTTACAGTGGGAACAGGGTAACCCTGGATAGAAAGAAGTTGGGTGTCCTTAAGGAGCACAGACAGAGTTCAGCCCTCGCCTGAGCAATCACAGCTAGGGGTGGATCTATGGACACATCATGGAAAGTCTCCACTTCTAACTCTGCTTCTCTATAGAGGTTGGCCACCTGGCATAACCTCTCTGCCTCCATCTCCCAAAGGGCTGTTAGGACTAAAGACTAATGAAGACTCTTCCCTTTCATTCTCTGGGTGACCTCATTGCTACCAAACCTCGTTCAGAAATTAGCAATCAGAAGGGACAGTTCACCTGTGAGAGGTTAGTACTGCAGCACAGCCATCCCGAACCTCTTGTGTTATTGTTTGCCAGAGGTACCGCTTAGAGCAGGGGTCCATTCCAGAACTGGGCTCATCCTAAGAGGAAGAAAACACAGTGTTGATCATTTGGTAAACATGGACAGGAATGGACATCTACTGTCCCATGAATATAGACCCTGGCTGGGAGGAAACCCTCATTGTGATACTAACAGGGAAGAATCCCTGTTAGGATTGACTCCTCTTCCCTCCTTCACAATGAAGAGGGAGGGAAGTGACATATAATATGAGAAGAAAGGAATAAGGAGAAGAAATGCTAACAGTATTTGAAAAAGATAGAGGAAATATTAGTTTATGTTTATGCTCCCTTTTTCAATAGATATGACACAAGGGGTGATATGCTACCCTAAGAGCCATAAACTCTAACAAAGCATTAGAGTCAGGCAACAGGAAACTTTCTTGCTTGCCTCCCAGAACTTAAAATAAGACACTACTGCTGAAAACAATGCAAAAATGTTGGGTAGGACATGGAGGAAGCAAGATGGAACTGCCCTTGAGGTCTCCTCCCTGAAGACTAGCACTTGCAGTATCAGAAGGTTCTATGTAAGTCATCAAGAAAGAAAAGCAATCAGCAGTCTTACCCAGATGTAAAGCTTAAGGACCTCATTGATGACTAGCCTGGTCAGATATCCCCAGTCACACAATAGTGGCACTGTTATCTGTCTAATTGTACTTAAGGCATTTATTCAGGCCTGCCATTGCAAACCTATCCAGTGATTCATAACTAGAAACAACAGAGCTCCTAAAAGAGAACCTGCTACTGCCATTTTCTTATACCAATATAATTTTCAATTTTATTCTATATGTTTATCTATAGCTGAACTTTTGGCTACTTTGTGAGTTCTTTCTTCCACACTTCTGTATCTTTCTTTTTCTTCCCTTTCAACCCCCTAACATTACATGAGAGAGAGAAAGGGATAGATGGAAACAGGACATGTTTGATCTGTGCCATCAGGATATCTAATTTCTTCTTATCACTTCTTTGCATATGACTACTTGAAAAACCACAATCAACAGCACCCAACCACCAACTGGCCAAACAGCCCCTTTTATGGGATCTAGCATTTATATATCTTCTGAAAAGTCCCCAAACATCACACACTCTGAGAAACTATCTGCATCTGGTAAATTCATACTCCTGTTAGAACACAAAGCAAATCATAGTCACTTGCTATGAAGCAGCCCCATATCCTCGCACCTGGGATTAAAACCAAAACATTCCCATAATACCTTTGTGCTTTTTAAAGAAGCTAAAATTCTCATTATGTTTATCCTTACATTTACAGATAAGTATAACTCTCATCCTTTGACAAAAAATTTTATTTTTCCAACAGATAGAGACTATTACAGAGATCCATAACTGGTCCCAATTCAGAGAATTAGTGACCAGGAGATAGCTAGCCCAGTTGATACAATGCAACTAATACCTAAAGCTCAGAAACATCACATTAGAGGGAAGGAAAGATTATAAGGGCAAGAAGACCTGAAATCCTGCTGTCATATAATGTCTTTTAGCAATATGGAAAAGTTTCATCCATGAAATCTTAATAGAGTGGTTGCTTATATAATGACCTCAGCACTCTAGATATCAATATGGAAGAGGAAGATTCAATAGGATCCAACATCTACATGGAGAGCTACAGCAATCAACAGTTGCGGGAAAAGGGATAATCAGTTTTCTTCAGAGACAAACTTCCTGATAAGTTACACAATCTCAAATAATTAGCCCTAAAATATACACATACAAGCAATATAAAAGTGCTTAGTAAGGTGTTTATGTATTTGAGTGTGTGTGTGTGTGTGTGTGTGTGTGTGTGTGTGTGTGTGTGTGTGTGTAAAACAATGATACTTCAATAAAACAGCAGGAAAGAGACACATTTTTCACACCAGTTTGGTTTCTCTTAGTGATCTGGTAAAGAAAGCAAAGCATGATGTTTTTAAAATGAAACCTCTACTTCCATAAACTTTCAGAATGGCCTCCACCAGAAAGATCTATGACAGTAGAAAGGACATCATTTATTGAAGAACGGCAAATAAATTGAGGTTTCTTGGAACCTGAAGCTTTCCTCTTCAATAAACTCCCAAGTACTTGTTATCTGAACCACTTTTAAGAGAAATCTTGCCTAGCTGTGTGATGCATGTCTCTGCTTTTTGCAGTGAAGGAACATTAAGCATATATCTCTTAAGAGCTTCTGGCCATCAACTTTCCCCAAAGAAAAAAGCAGAAGGTAAATGGGTGAGGAGGACTGAACAGGAAAACAAACACTTGGTCTTTTCTGCAAATCTAGTGATCTATGTGTACTGAATAAAAAGTAGGAAAATAGAAAGTAGGGTCTGGTATTGCTCAGGCAGGAGGTTGAATGGGTGATTCAAAACTTTCCTGGTTATTGCTCTTCTTGCCTCTGTAGAGAATGTTGTAGCATTGGTTTAATCAGGTGACTTGAATTGTCTGAGTAACTCACCAGGCACCGGGTAACACACTTAACAGGGATAATTTAACTTACTGCTTTCAGCATCTCCATGAGACAGACACAAAGAAGAGTACTACTTTGAGACAAAGAGATAATAGATCAAATGTGCAAGAGTACCCTAAGGAAGTGTAGTAGCTCATCTAACCCTGCTCACTTTGCCACTGTGCTGGAGTACTGAGCTCTCACAGTGAATGGGAATGAGAATATGTGAAAGAAGAAACACATGGGTATACAATAACACAAGGAAATGGCTCCAGAGTAGAGGCACCTTCAATTGAACAAGGAAACATGCCATGCCTAGATGAGTGTGAGAACATCCAGTCAGAAGTGATGATGAAGGCCAGGAAACTCTAAACTCAACACAGTCTGTCTCATCTTGATAGGACAGCATCATAGCAGAATGGGGAAAGTATATACCTATATACTTTACATGTATATATCAATTATAACAAATAACATTGATATCAGACCTTTTAATAGCAAACTAAGAGCAAGCAGTTTCTAAGTCCAAGTAGTAGATGTCAAAATCATTTTTTTAACATCTGATCTTCTGGGTCTTCATTAACTTCCCCAGGGAAATGCTATTTTCATGTGTGAGCAATAATTTTAAAAGGTGGCTCCTAAAAATGGTGAAGCTTTAGATGGACTGTGGTGATTAAAATCCTATCAATGGCATAGGAACAAGATTCTTTCCTTGTTTAGATGGGATTGTGCACAGTTAGACGAATTTTTAAATGCATAGCAATTGGCTCTGCTCATTAATAGAAAATCCCCTATCCCTAGCTACAGTAACCTGAATTGGCTATTTCCAGACAGATGGAGAGTGCCTCAACTCGAGGCCATGCTCCTGCTCTGTCACATACTAGAATTCTCTCAGCCTTCCTCAGTATCCAAGCTGATTAGACAGCTTTCTATCACCACACTCACTACCTGAGAGAATCACTTATAGAAAGAAAGACCACTTGCTTCATCTGGCTTTATTTTAGAGGTTCAAACCAGGACTAGCCCTGTTGCTTTAGGTTCTACTTCAGGACAAGTCAGTACATCACAGCAGAGGTGTACAATTGAGCAATACTTTCTCCTTCTTGGCCAGGAACTGAAAGAAGAGTCTTCCTACCTACTCAGAACACCCCCTCAATGACCTAAATACCTTCCTATAGAACCTCTTAGAGCAATGGTTCTCAACATGTGGATGATGACTCCTTTGGAAGTTTCATATCAGATATTACCTGCATATCAAATATTTACATTATGATTCATAACTAGCAAAATTACAGTTATAATGTAGCAACAAAGGAATTTGTGATGGGGATTACCACAACATGAGGAGCTATATTGAAAGGTCACAGCATTAAAATTATCAAGACCTACTGTCTTAGAAATTCTATTACCTTTCATATCACTAAGAGCTATGAAAGATGCTGTTAGCATATGGATTTGGAGAAATGTTAAATTAAACACAGAAAATTCTAATGCCTATCCTTATGATTTACCATTGGTGTATGTCAGCACAGCTACAGTAAATATAAACCTATACATAGGACTTCAAAGCAACTCTTGAGAAGAAATATTCTTCTACAGGGAAAAGCACAGCAATTAATTAACCAATAACAAAAGTTCAGCCCTGAAAATATACATATGAGTAATATTATACAGACTGATCAAGTTATATTTAAAAATACATATGTATACACATATATGTTCAATAATAATTAATGAAAAAAGGACCATAGATTTGAAAGAGAGCAGGGAGGATATATAGGAGGCTTTGGAAGGAGGAAAGAGAAAGCAGAAATGTTGTAATTTTATCATAAACTCAAAATTAAATCAAAAAACTAAAAAACTAAATAAATGTTAAAAAACGTGTACATATGTTTGGATAAAAGGTGAATGCTAATATACCAATATTCATTTAATGTCAACATATTATGTAAATCTACCAAAAGAAAAATGTCTTATTTTTGTAAAATGACACCAGTACCTTATAATATATTGGGGAATATTCACTTAAGGCAGCACAGTCTATTACACCATAGAGTCAGTGATCAGTGTCTCAAGTCCTGAAGTTCCTGGTGAAGTTCTAAAAGCTGAAATAATTTCCATCCCATGTTTAAGGCATCAACACAACTGTGGGTATTCCAACTACTCACCAATAAAAGAATATCAGGTTTTCCCACCAGGGCCAGGGCTGTGGAGAGCTTCCGCCTGGTGCCCCCACTGTAAGTGGCCACAAGTTTGTCCACATGAGACCCAAGATGCAGGCGCCTCACCAGATCTGCAGCAACCTGGAAGAGAGAAGCTTGTCCATGAACCTTTCTCCATGATGCCTACATGAGTTAGGTTGCCCTCTGACTTCTGCTTCCTCCCACCATGCCTGTATTAATTCTTCTCACCCAAACAGAGGACTAGAGGTCTTCCTCATCCTATTTCACTTTATAGAAAGGGAGCAATGGAGAAAGAACCAAGAGAAGAGGGTCACATGCCAGCAGACACTTAGGATAGTCAAACACAGGAATGGAAATCTCAGTACTCTGAATCAATGCAAAGTCTAGATCAATATCCACATTCAGGTGAATAGAATAAAGGGCACCCAAAGGAAGGCTGAGAAGGAGCTAGACAGAAAAGAAACAAAATGAGGTACCAAAACCTCAAGGGAAATGGCACTGGAGAGAACTGTATAAACACACCTAAGAGACATCCCTTTTATGATGGTAGGCTATTGATACCATCTACATATTCAGAATTCAGTATACACAGTATTCAGGTTGGAGAAAGGTGGGACCAGCTCTTCCCAGCTGTTGGTAACTATCTGATCACTTCATAAGGATGAGACTTCCTTGACCAGAATGTATACACATCCTTGGCCACTAGGGTTAGCAGTGAAGCCCTCACCCTCAGGCTCACAGCCGCTCTTCTCTCCGCCATCCCAATCTGTATCATAACACACACCTTGACAACCCACTTACCCTTAAATTTTAATGTAAATCTTAGTTCTCCCTGATACACATCAGCTAAGACTCTAAGACTATACTTAGGTTGTTATTCCCCAGGATAATTTGCCCTAGAACCATTTCTTATCTATTTCAAGATCTCTCTCTTATATGGGACCCAAGTTAGGCATTTTCTTTGATTGTTTGTTTCCTACTCTCTGTGCAATATTAATGTAATTCTTGGGTAGATAAAAATCTATATTAATTGAGGTATTAATGCAGATATAAATACAAGTCTGTTTTTCAGATATGATCGCATAACCAAACTAGTGAAAAACATATATAAGTTCAAGCTTAGAAGGACAAATTCGATATGATCGTGACAGTTGATAACTGTGTATTTTTTGCATACTTTATTTTTTATTAGATATTTTCTTTATTTACATTTCAAATTTTCTCCCCTTTCCCTGTTTCCCCTCTGAAAACCCACCTATCCCATTCCCTCTACCCCTGCTCACTAACCCACCCACTCCCACTCCCGTGTCCTGGGATTCCCCTACACTGAGGCATCAAGCCTTCACAAGACCAAGGGCCTCTCCTCTCACTTATGTCCCACAAGGCCATCCTCTGCTGCATATGTGGCTGGAGCCATGAGTCCCTCCTTGTGTAGGCTTTGGTTGGTGGTTTAATCCCTGGAAGCTCTGGGGGTACTGGTTGGTTCATATTGTTGTTCATCCTAAGGGGCTGCAAATTCTTTAGCTCCTTGGGTCCTTTCTCTAGCTCCTTCATTGGGGACCCTGTGCTCAGTCCAATGGATGGCTGGGTGCTAACAACTTCTGTATTTGTTAGGCATTGGCCGAGCCTCTCAGGAGACAGCTATATCAGGCTCCTGTCAGTAAGCACTTGTGGGCATCCACAATAGTGTCTGAGTTTGGTAACTCTATATAGGATGGATCCCCTAGTGGGACGGTCATTGGGTGGCCTTTCCTTCAGTTTCTGCTCCAAACTTTGTCTCCGCATCTTCTCCCACGGGTATTTTGGTCCCCCTTCTAAGAAGGACTGTGATCTTCCTTCTTCTTGAGCTTCATGTGGTCTGTGAATTATATCTTGGATAATTGTGTATTTTAAGGCACTAAATAAAACAGTGTTAGGCTAGTGTACATACTTTTGGTTTATGAACATATAATACTTAGGGCTAGAATATGATGAGTATGATATGTTACAAACTTCAAAACATCTTGGATCATAACATCTTTAACCTAAATTATGCAGTCTGTATTCTGTGGCTTCCAGGTAATTTAGCAATTGAGCTAGAAAACACAAGTACTGTCCATGGTGAAACAGTGTGAGTGGAGGAAAACAAAGGCACAGAGAAACTAAAACTTGAGTAGAAAAAGCCATCTCAAGGTTAATCTTTTGTTCTCAATGAAAACATTCAAGCCCTTTTCTCCAGACTGCCTCACAGGAAACATCCCTTTTTTCCTGTATTCATTCAGCCCAATTATGCCAATTAAAATAAATTGAATAAAAGCCTTTCTGAGCAAATAAAAACTTCAAAATATTTTATCCAGGATTAGCAGACAAAAGTGTACAACTAATTGGGGTGCTGCAGCAAAGACTCCAAGACAGAAAGGCTCTGCTGCAGGGATTAGAAAGAAGCCATGGTGTCCTCGGAATCACAAAGCAGAAGCGGAAGCAATGTCCCTGGTGATGTTCATATGCAAGATGGAGGAGGAAGTAGGCTCCCTAGGAGAGGCAGCCTTTGCTTCAGTGAGCAGCACTGTGGTTGCACAGATATTTCATGCCTTTGAAAAATACAAACACAAAGAGCTGTAAGACTCGCAAAAACAAACAGAAATAGGAAAAGTGAAAATTCGGGTTATCTCTTCAGAGTTATGAAAATGTTCAAAACATATGAGTTGTGAATGTTTATTGCGATAAAATGCATTTTATTCAGAAGAGGAATGAAAGGAAGCTAATAAAGGGGAGAAACAAAGCAAAATAATGATGGAAAGCCATGGCTTTATGGCAATGTGCCTCAGAGTAAATACATTCTTAATAAATTTGCCAAATGCTGTAGGTTATTTTTATGAAACCAGAAAATGGTTGTCATATTTTCCTAATTTCACAAAAGGTTAAATAGCGCAGACTACAAATCCCAGAGCAGTTAATCATGGGGACGATCCCAGAATGTGCAGGAACAAATGTCTGATCTAATGCTCTGTGAATGTCACTTTCAGAAAATAACTGGAAATGATCTAATGAGAAACATCTTGTCACCATCTTTTCTGCAATTGGCACCCCTATTGAAATAACGGCAAATCTAATGTCCTAGAGATTGAGACTGGCAAATGCTACATAGACCCTAAAACATCATAAGCCACAAAATGTCACAGTTACTGTCCCACAATCACAAAATGTTGTAAGTTACAAGATCTTGTGCATCGTTTTTTTGTTTTTGTTTTTGTTATCTCTGAAAGCTCTAGAAATTGTGCTGCATTTAGAACTGAAGACCGGAACGTGTTATTTCCATTGCTCAGGCTGCAACACATTCAACACACATTAGAACTTTGGGGAATATCCAGTAGATGAAAAGATTATTCAGAAAAGCATGCACACTCATCAGATTCCTGAGCCAAAGACTGCCCATATGCAGGTGTGATGCCCATATAAAAACTGTTCTGTGAAACTCAGAATGAAAATGAGACACTGAACAGGGAAAAGGAGCCAAGGAGTTCCAAGGAGAAGGCCATCCTGTGACCACCGCTTTGCCAGGGATCTCCTAGTCAATTCTCTATTACTCAAAACTTAGCTCTTTTTAAAGACCCCTGGCAAATGGGAAAAAGAAATTTAAGATGCAAGTCATGTCTACAGAGAAGATGCTGAAAGCAACACTCAGGAACATTCCTAGAGTAATGAGTAGGTATTTACAAATATAGGACCTGGAAAAGGCCTTCTTCTATCCCAGAGAAAAATCAAAATGCAGATTTCACCGGGTTTCATCCCAATTAGAAGTTTTGTTTGGATATATTAGCTCAGGAAATATCAGAAACTTTTCTTACATACATTCTCTGGCATCCCTGCTTATAACTACATTCCTGAGCCATTTGGTGATGATGTGATACTAAATGTTTCACCAAACTGGTCAGCTAACTATGAGCTTAAAATGTACTCTCTGCACAAAACTGCACAGTGTGAACAACAAACTGGAAATCACCACTTCAACATGCAGAACCTAGATTCAAGTCACATGAAGGGATAGCCTTTTCTTGTCTGAGTAAACATTTGCAAGTGTAAAGGACAAGGTTGAGCTAGAAGAGATCAGCAAACTTGAAATTGGTGGATCCAGTCCCCCAGAGTACAGGAAGAACCCAGTACAAACAAGGCTTCAGCTGAAGAACAAAAAGAGTTAGAGCTGTGAGGGTGAGGCAGAAAGGGCTTTTCAGCAAGCACAGGAGATCTCCTTGAATCATAGGACACAGGTGGCTGTCTATCCTTCCATGGACAAGATAGAAGGCTGTAAAAGAGAACCAGTTTAAGCATCAGATTTAAAAGGAGGGGAAAGTCCCTCTTTTGTCTCCAAGGCTCCAGGATTGAATGGGGCACAGTGAAAAGTAAGAACAGTACCAGGCTACAATAGCCGTATAGTCTCCCCATACAGTTTCTGCTTCCTTGACCATACACACCAGAAACTCCAGAAATAATCCCGAGATATCAATGGTGGAAGATATTTTGTCTTAGTCTAATAGCAATCATCATATCAGGATGGTGCCAATCAAAGCCTGTGCTATAGATACCTGGTACCTGACCACTCTGGGTTTCATGTTCCCCAATTGTAAAATCAGGCACACACCTCTTAACTGCTTTGTTCGTGATTTGAGACAGACAGACAGGAAGACAGTCATGTCTGAAGGACAGGATACACTCTGAAAAGTAAATCTTCAGGCATTCCATCACACTGACAGCCTTGAAGAACTCTTCCAATCTTGGTGTAAATGTCAGTCACAGAATATGGATGTAACCTCTCAATACAATCAAGAGGTATGGTAAATACAAGGTTCATGAAGCTATTCCCAGGATATATGGTCTTACCATAGCTCATTTTTTTTTATTAGTAGAAGTAAATCTACACAGCAAAAAAAACAAACAAACAAACAAAAAAAAACACATTGCAGTATCCAATCCTTGATACAGCTGATGGCAGAGGCTTGTTACAACCACCACTATTATACAAGTGATATGCTGGTGATGCATTTGTTAAGGTGGGTGTGATGTCATCAAGCTATTGGGGTTTTTCATGACAATTTTGTATCCCCACTATTAAGGGATCCATGGTAGATGAAACATTAAGATGTTATTGATGACTACATTAACTAGGTCATCACTTTATGTTATTTAACACTAATAACCATAATAAGCAACTCAGAGTCCTATGCTTATTCTATATTTCAAATGCTCACACAATTTACAGTAGTGAGAAATTGGCACTATGTCCTTTAGAAATACATATAAGATGTGCTGATCTAATAGAAACCACTGTATGAGCAAGTAGCAATACCATCTGCATAATCCATTGAGGGAAATAAAGCTAGTCCCTAATTGCTGAGCATTAAAGTAACTTCTCAGTGGAGGAGTTCCAAACACAGACTGAAGGACAGTGGGCTATCAGAAGGCAATTGCCTGGGTGTCAGAGAGCACCGAGTCTCATTAAGGGAGACTTTTCAGAGGTGCATCCATCCAGACAAAAGAAGCCAGCTTATAGCCACTTGCCAAGAATCTACCTCTTCAATCAAAAACTAACAAGAGGGAGCTGACAGAGAAAATGCCTATTAAAGAGTGAGCCAACAATTAGTGTTGGATGTGAAGAGCTGTTTGAGTATGCTTGGTGGTCTCCTGCAGGGTGGTCAGTTAGCTGTGTTTATTAAGGTGAGTGGTTGGTCAAGGGTCCTGAGTCTGAACAAAGAAGGGAAGAGCTTCTACTCTTGTTTTGAAGTTATAGTGTAGAAATAAAAACAAACAAACAAACAAAACCCAAAGACTACAGTATTACAAAAACATCACAGAGAATACATTGTCATAAACCAGTGAGGGCAGAGGTTAGCCTACAGTGAATCATAAGATGTTCCAACTCCTACAGACTCTGATTGAGGATAACACCAATAAGTTCTGCCTCCGTTTTCCTTACTCTCTTGTAGAGCCAGAAATCTAGCAAGCACTTCACATACTACAAAGGGGCATTCAAAGGGTAAAATGTACCTTCAGTATTTTCTATTTTGATACATTTCTATAAGAAATGTCCTTTAAACTGTCTGTAAAGGTTGTGAGCTCTGATTGCTCCACAGCTTCCATCAAGGGAAGGAGCAAGTCCCCACTGCCCCATTTCACCTGCTCTCTATCATTCTCAGACAACATATAGGGAGGCCTCAAAGTTTTCACAGTTTTCACTGTCCTTCATTCTCCTGAAGCCACCCAGAAAACACTTTTGGAGGGAATATTTCTTCCTGCTCCCAAAGGAAACATCTTCTCCAATAACTCCCAAGTTTCAAAACACTCTATGTCCAATTTTACAGTTTCTCTTCCTGACCATCATCATTAGGCCAGAAAGCACATGTTAATAGGAAAAAGAGAAAAGCTTAGAGATACAAAGTAAGAGAGGGTATTATTTTTTACTTAGCTTCTTACACAGGATGCCTCTACTGACATTTTTAAATATATAATACCAATATAAATTTTAATCTTGGAAAATGATTTCGCCTTAAACTCATGTGGTGGTATGATTTCTTATCCTGGGGTGAGAGAATAGCCTTGGAGCCATAGCTGGTGGACCAGCATTTCTCAGTGGATCTTTTTCCTCCAAAAAACCCCAAGACTTCTTACCTCTGGGATATACTGCTTTGGAATTCCACGGAGTTTACAGTAGTATTGAAGATGTTCCCAGCCAGTCAGGAGCTCATCCAGGGCATCCTGCTGTGGACAGTAGCCAATAAGAATGCCTGCTTTGCCAGCAGAAGCCAGATCCACCATATCTCTGCATACACAAATAGAACAAGCTGACAAAAGTCTTCATGAATACATTTTCAATCTATTCCTTAAATCTGACATCAATTGCACCATTCTTATAGCTAACATATTTTGCACAAATACTTTCACCTAAAGACAAATGAAAGGTATCAGAAAAATGCCATGACAGAATACATATCTTTGCACATGAACTATTAAGTTAAAGAGAACTGCAAACCATCACTGTGAGAAAGCTGATCTCACCATAGCTTCAAGATAATGAGCTTATAAACATCCCCCTTTGTAAAGGACTTGACTACTTAAAAAGACATCTCTGCATATGCTACCTACAGGAAATACTCTAATCACCTAGAAACACAAGGAGGTAAGATTCACTTACTAGATACCTTCTCTCCTTTTCAAATCTTCCTTCCCCACCAAAAGCTCCAAAGCCCTTTCCTTTAGCTAAAACTTATGTATAAGCCTCATTCTTCTAACCTACCAGTTGACCCTCCTTTGCTCTTCCCCTTGCCTCTGTCTTTATTTTCTCCACATCTCTGTCTCTGTTTCTGTCTGTCTGTCTGTCTGTCTGTCTCTCTCTCTCTCTCTCTCTCTCTCTCTCTCTCTCTATATATATATATATATATATATATATATATATGTATATATACATATATATATATATATATTTCTCATTTTTCTTTGTGAACCACTTGTTTACATATATGTGCAATGAATATGCCTTTTCGACTTTATTTTCCGGGGTCTAGCAGGGAGCCTAAGATAGTAGGATGCAAAACGTTTCTTCTCCCTCCCAGTAGCAACCCCATGAGTCCAGAACACTCATGGGTTGGAGTGTGTATGTGTGTGTGTATGTGTATGTGTGAACATATATGTGTCAAACAGTGAGTTTCATATTTAACACATAATATGTGTGTAACAAATGACTATCATAGCAATCTTCCCACAAAGAAACTATTGTAAATAATGGACAAATCCTTAAAATTTCACTTGAAGATTTTATACTTCAATTTAACTATAACAATTGTACACAAACTTGTATTGAAAATATAAAATGTAGAAAAAAAGAGTTAATTGACACCAATTGCAAAGGTCATAATAAATTTTCATATCTTTGGTCCTCCTTGTCACAGTGTTCCCATTGGAAGCAGTAGGCACCAGCTTGACAAACTTCCTGTGATTGACCCAACAACCAAGTCCAGCATTTATGAGAGGTCATACTTTGTTCTGTAGTTTTATTTTACAGTGTATCAAATCAGGTGTCCACCATTTATATTACGATCATAAAGACTAATTTCACCCATTGAAACTTAATGAACCACCTTCTATTCTCCCTGCCAAGCCTCAGGGGCACTGGTGTTCTTGCATTCTATGGCTTTACCTATGTTAGAATGTCCTAGGGTTGAAGGGTTCTTGGAGCAAACATGGCATAGCTTCTTTCATTTAATGGTATGCACCTAAGCTTACTTCATGCTCTCCTAGATATATTTGAAACCTGAAATTAATACATTGAAAACTCATCTTCCAAGTAATGGTATTAAGGGGTGGCACTTTTGACAGGACAATTACATCATAAACATGGGGATCTCAAAAAATGGGTGATAGTGATGTTTAAAAAGAATTGATCTGACTGACTTAAGAGTAATGAAAAAAGAGGCCATGAATTCCAAAAAGAGCAATGAGGGGGTATTTGGGAGGGTTAGAAGGGCAAAAGGTTGTAAATACACCCAGAGGAAGCTCCACTCCCAGGCGTTCTAACACGCTCAGGATCCGAGGTGTGGAGGACCCAACATCTGTCCCAATACCAGGAATAACTGGGACCAGCAGGACCCAGGCACACAGGAACTCTGCCAGCCCAGTGGCTCAGGTTCCTTCCAGGCTGTCTGGGCTGGTGCCCTGAACAGACCTTGGGCACAAACTCTGCAGTCATTTGCAAAATACCCAGAGGAAGCTGTACTCCCAGGTGCTTTAACAAGCCCAGGATCATAGGATCTCAGAATCACAGGATCACAGAGAGAGCTTGACTCTGAGGAGTTCTGACACAACCAGGATCGCAGGAAGGACAGACTCCAGTCAGATTTATCAAGGACAGGTAGCACTAGAGTGATATTCAGATATCAGTGATAATCATAAGAAAATAAACAATACAAACCAAGGATACTTGGCATCATCAGAACCCAATTCTCCTACCATAGCAAGTCCTAGACACACCATCAAACTGGAAAAGCAAGATTCAGATATAAAATCACTTCTCATCATGATGATACAGGACTTTAAGAAAGACATAAATAGCATCCTCAAAGAAATATAGGAGAACACAGGTAAACAGCTAGAAGCCCTTCAAGAGGAAACACAAAAATCCCTTAAAGAACTACGGGAAAACACAATCAAACAGGTGAAGGAAATGAGCAAAACCATCGAGAATCGAAAAATAGAAATAGAAACAATAAAGAATTCAGAAAGAGAGACAGCCCTGGAGATAGAAAACCTACAAAAGAAATCAGGAGTTGTAGATGCAAGCATCACCAACAAGAGATAGAAGAGAGAATCTCAGGGGCAGAAGACACCATAGAAAACATTGACACAACA
>NW_022196905.1:20784852-20786093 GCF_008632895.1 Mastomys coucha
TCCTGGCCAGCACAATGTTCCAATATATCCTAATTTATTACCTAGCTGTCCTTAGCTTGGAATTTCTCTCAAGGAATCTGCCTTATCAGACAGGTTATCCTCAGAGTTAGCAACAGAGGACAGGCACATAGTTAAATTCTCAGGGCAGTCCCACAGAAGACAGAACTGTTTTACATACTAGAGAATAATCAAAGGGCTTCCCTTACTTAAGGACATTAGCAGGAACTGCTAGATTGGAACTTCCTGGTGCTTGCCTCCAGCAGACCCAGAGAATTAGCATGGGAATACCAAAATAGCCCCAGCGGGGAGGGCACACTGCTCTTCTGCCCATTTCACACCTGTACACCTTATCTTACCAACCTTGATGTAACCATCCCTTGTCTATGTGATCTTACTGACCTTGATGTGACTGTCACCTGCCTACGTGACTTTTGTCATTCACCCTGTTTTCTGTATACCATATAAGCCTGGTTTTCACTTTGTGCAGGGGCACTGGCTCTCTGACTAGAACTGGAACTTAGATGGAATAGGACTTAGATTCATGCAGTCCACAGCCCCCTGGGGTCAAAGCACTTGGGCCCAGGGGGTGCATCACCAGTCCAGAGGAGATGGCTGCTGCTTTAGATCCACTGTGTTTCAGGTGGCCTCAGATGTACCTTAACTGTTGAGCTGCTAGATTTCTCATTTCTCTTTTGCAATGACTGTAAAAACCTCATGCCATTTTTAAGAAATACATTCAGATTCAGCACACCCTTGTGTCAACTCTGTCTGTCATTCACCGACTTGTTGCCCACCTGACCAGAACTCTCACCCCGCAGAAAACGAGGTCCCCACAATGAAACCAGTCTATGGCAATTAGAGAAATAGGTCCAATATTGTATAATCTATATACACTTTCAGCTTGTTTGCTTGTGACAGTGTCTTGCTGTGTGCAACATAAGGGTCTTGAAATCTTGCTTCTTCTATCTCAGCCTCTTTATTAGTAGTATTGTTTATTTCATGTTTTTACACTATACTATGGTTTTCAGAACAGCTTATATATTTCAAAAGTATTTATATACTCAAAAGAAACATAGACAATTAAATTGGGAGGTGGCTTGTAGGAAAGAGAACAATAAAGAGTGAGACTGAATGCTTTGCTTGACGTTTGTAACTCTTGTATCACGTTTGAAAAAGAGGACTTTATAAGTTACTCTTTCTCTGAGATGAATGCTTTTCCAAATTACCACAGCTAATGAACC
>NW_022196905.1:20787031-20803432 GCF_008632895.1 Mastomys coucha
AATGTTAACAAATTCAGATAAATTGAAATCATGTAACTTTTCTCATTATAATGTAATAAAAGTTAAAAAATGGGAAAATATATAAAAATAATAATAAATACATAAATGAGATATCAAGACACTGGGAAAGTGCTACTAATGAGTGCATCTGTGAGAGTATTTCCAGAAAAGTCTGGCTCAAGGAGGCACCCTTGGAGCAGGAGGGTACCCTCCCACCTGCTTTTGGGATAGGTAAAACAAAAAGCAGAAGGAGGCAGATCCACCTTTGTCTCCCTCCCTCTCTCCTTTCCTGCCTCTCCCATCTCTCTTTCTCTTCCTTCCTTTCTTCCCTCTTTACCTTCCTCTTTACTTCCCTCTTCCTTTCTTTTCCCTTCCCCTCTCCTCTTCTCTCTCATTCCTTCCTCCCCTGAGCTGATGCACTTTCTTCCTTCCATCCCTGGGCTTAAATGTGCTGAGAACACTCAGAACCTTAGACTGCAGAGTTTTCAAGTGAGAGTGACAACAGCCATTTCCCTAAATCTGTGTGTGAGCACTTGAACTGAACTATGCTACCGGCACTCTTAGTCTTCACAGTCCCCTGAGCAAATTCTCCCAACAGAGTACATCTCCTCCATCTTCTATCCCCTCTTCCTTCCTACCCCTTCCTTTCCTACTGTATCTTCTCTGGAGAATTCTGGCTGTTTTATTATCTTTATAAAGGATGGCTAGAAGCAGGGAGTGGGACCTCATAGTTTAGTTTTTCCTCCTACCATTGGAAGACAGAGCAATGAAACCCCATGTCTGAAGCAGGTCATCTTCACCTGACCTGTGTCTAGTAGGACCTTTCTCTTACTCTACTGTTCAATAATGCTATGGTTGTTACACAGTTGTTTTCATGATTCTTGTCGTTACATTTTGCTCATTCTTGCCTAGAAAATGAGACTGTCAAAGAGGGATGTCCTCTTGGATTTGTAGTATGTAGTATGCTAAATACATTTTACATCATGCCTCACTGTGAGATATTTGTTTTTTCCATGCAAAAATGCAAATGTTGAATGAAAATTCAAGTTTCAAGTATCTGTATATTTTGTATATTTCATTACTAATTCTGGAAAACCATATATATATGTATATGTGTACATATACATAAATATATAATATATATTATATATGTATATGCTATCTATTGTGTATATATGTTTATGAATCTATATATATTCACAAACATATATTATATATACATATACATACTCATTATTATGTTTTGTATGTGTTTTCTATAGTAAAAAGCATGTTATTTTAAATTCATTATCAGAGCTGAGGCCAACTTGGGCTTTGTTTTTTTGAGTGTATGACTCTAAAAATTTTATCATTGAAAAGAAATCAAATCCTTAACTAAAACTATTCAGAAAAGTCTTAGCCCATGAAACATTGGACAACTGGCTCAAATGTAGGGCATATCCAGGTAAAGTTTAGCAATGACAGGCATACAGAAGAAAAGTCTACTGTGATAAGTAAGCTTTCCTCTTACTAAATTCGGGACTTTGTAACAGATGAAGACAAGGTGAAAAAAAATGGTTCCTGACAGACTAAGGGGATATTCATAGCTGTATTATTCTTTAGAGATAAAAAGGAGATGTGGTCCTATAGAGTAAGACTGGGATGGAAGAGCCCATACACCAGAGAAAAGGAAGAGAATCTGTTACTGAGGCTCTCCTGCCTGGGGAAGGTAAAAATAAGAAGGAATGAACAGCCTGGTACCCAAATCCCACCAAATGTAAAACCTTCTTTGAAGTGGAATGAGTAGATACTAATGGAAACAACAGTAGTAAAGGCATCAGCAACAATGAAACCTTGGCTTTGGAACTTATGTAAGGAATTGAAGCTCATTAGTGTGAAAAGGAAGAGTGAAGTGGAAAGTCCAAGGAGCCTGTTCACTTGAACCCAACATTTGAGAAACGCAGTGTCTCATAAGCACCTTGCAGTCTTAAATATTTTACTATAACTCAAAGAATATTAGGGAGAATTATGTTACCTTTTACCTAAAAGGCTCAGTGAAAACTTATTAACCATCTTTATCTGAAACATCAAAGAAATGGGGCAAAAGTAAACCTAGATCATGAAAAATAACAAAACACAAAATATTAAAGAAGTAGGTAAAAATAGAAAAGACAAAAAATATAATGAAAACTTTCAAAGTCACAGCTTAAGATTTTAGAAAAAAACCTATAACTCCAAACTTTTAAACAAGCCAAGAACAACAACAACAAAAAAAAGATTCACATGATTTAAATTGCAACATACATTTTCTGTTAATACATAAAAGCAGAGAAGGTTATGATGATCAATGAGAGCTGATCCACATGAGATGAGCAGGTACCTAAGAATAAACTAGCCACTGAATGTGTCCAAATGAGGGAGAACAAACTTTGCCAGATGCACAAGGAAGTAGGTTGAACAAGTACTTTTTAAATTGCTCACAATTTAACCCAGAATGAGATAATTTCAGTAGTGAGTTGTAGCAAATGTTTGAAGACTAACATCAATCCTTTCCCGGACTGTTTCAAAGAAAAGACAAGTACAACTCTGAATTAATTTCAAAAGAATCATAACATCCTGATAATGAAACCAAAGACATGAGAAGGAAAGAAAAATCTGCAATTTATTAAAACTACAGATGTATAAATTCTTATAAAATACACAAGCTCATCAACTAAAAATCAGGTTATGAAATGAAAATATTATAAATAAAAAATGTTTTACTGCCAGCTGTGTTTACATATTTATGCAATTCTACAACTTCAGAAGTAAAGACAAGACAGCCATGAGTTCAAAACTATGCTGAGCTATTTATCAAGTTCTAAGCTATTGTAACCAGATCCTGCTGAAGACAAAAAGGAAAAAAAATTACTACTTTTTAATCACTGAATGAATGAATGAATGGATGAACATTATAGCTCCAACTGGTCTACTTTAAAAATTCTTAGTACTCAAATTAGCCTGCTGTTGAGCATAGTAGAAATATTATTACTGCTTAATACTAGCCTTGGAAGAGATGAAAATGCAATGTACAGTTTATAATTAATGTACATTTCTGGCCTACCATCATAGAGATGAAAAACTATGCTTAGAGCCCTTTAAGTCAGAAACCATGTGTGTAAGGAAATCGGGGACTCCTAACAACAGTAGCAGGGGTTGTCCCTGAATTTGTTGCTTGCTTGCCTGTGGATCCTGTTCTGTTAAGTGAGCCTTGGTGAGAGAGGATGCACCTAGTTCTGCAGCAACTTGATGTGTGTATAGCAGGGGGAGAGGATGAGTGATACCTAGAAGGAGGTTTTCCCATCTCAAAGGAGAAGGAGAGGGAGAAATGGGGCCAAGGATCCTCATGACAGGGTACTGGGAGGGAGGGGCTGATATTGTGATGTAAAGTGAATAAATAAAATTAATAAAAATTAAAATTTTTTACCTACAATAAAATGGAAATCAAATCCAGTACTACATACAAATATGTGTTAGATATGTGTAATAAAGATATATAATATAATAGATATAATATCTAATAGGATATATTAGCTGTAAGGAAGTTACAATAAACCCAAGAAACACAGTTTGTTTAATATACTAAAATTAACCCTTGCATAATGCATTAGCAGCAAACAAACATCATATACCATCCAAATAGACAAAACGCAGCATTTGACCAAATCCAAACTAGAAATGAAAAAGGTTTATTATAAAACACTATTTGTAGGAACTTTGCTGTTTATATGATCCTATGTATATTGAAAGACAGATCTATGGAAGCAAAATTACATTTGTGGTTGCTGATTGCAAGGGAAGGGAGTGGCAAAAAGAAAATCTAAGGGGTGCAGTATATTTTGAAGGTGATTAAAGTGCTCTGAGATTAAATATTAAAAATAATCACATAATTTTATGAATATAAGCACTATAATTGTTATACTTGTGATTATAAATTCTGAAGTATGTAAATTCTATCTAAATAAGTCATAGCAGCATCAGTAAAAGAACAATATACAAATATCCTGTGGATGTATTTGTATTCATTCATACCAGCACTACATAGATGACTTTTCATGCCTGTACCAGTGATGCTCATTTGAACACTTGTCAATATTAATGAAGAAAACAAAATCATCACAACATGAAATAATGTGGGTACTAATCAACTCATTAATGTAGGACTGTGGAAAAGAATCTACCCATAAAATATTTGTACATGCTGTACAATTTCATCTTAATAAAACCTACAAACAAAAATAATCTATGATGATTAGTCAAGAGTTTATTTGATCTAAAGGGAAAAATGTCAGAGCTGCCAAGAATACTTCACTGACATATTGGCATAACAGTGGTGAACAAAATACATAAGATTCTTCAACTTACATAATTATCGTAGGAAGGAATTATATGGATTAATTTTAAAGTTCATATCTTAAGGGATGTTGCTAATCTTCATGTGTTAATTTGTGAAATGTCTGCCTCAATTTTTAGAGTTAAAGAAGTTTTTCGGAGGTTCTGTAATATTCTTCTGTTAGCTGGCTCTTCTCAGCTGCAAGGCACTCTTAGGCAGTGAACAAGGAGGTTTCACTTAAATTATCTGGCCAGCTGGGTAGTAGGGAACATGTGGTCAGTATTCTCATTGTTACTGATTCTAGACACTTTCTGCCTCTGTCCTGAACATGAACAGTATGTACTATCTCTATTTTGATATCTTTGAGCTCTAAAACATGGAAATCGCTTAGAACAGGTTTTCCAGGAGTCCAGCCACAGAATGAGCCTACAGTCTTCCCATCTTCACAGTTAACATCGTCCAGTGCAGTGATGACTTATTTCTAATCACAAATAAATAAAACAGAGGTTTTCCCTATTCCCAGAGCAGGGCATGCTCCTTCTTCTGCTGTGTAAAGATTAGCACATTTGCTTGGCAGTTAGTAGAAGCCCTTCATTGGATAAAGCTTTCTCATAGCACAACAGCTGTATATTTTTCTTGTTTTAGCTTTTAAAGTCTTCAAATAAAACCTGAGACCTCCAAAATGCTAAATACATTTTTTTAACCACTGAGCTATACCCTAAGCCACAAGATGTGCAACTGTTACTCTAAAATGATATCTACATTTGAAAATAGTTTGGTATATAGCAAAGATGCAGACTATCCTCAAGTCAAACTAATGACTTGTCAAGTCATGCACTTTTCCTAGCTGCATTTCACTTGTTTAATTTCTGATATATTACTTATTTTTATTTTAGGTATACAAATAGTTTGCAGAAATGTATATCTGTGAACTCTATGCATTCAGTGTCCACAGAGGCGAGAAAAGGATATTGGATTCCCTGGAACTAGAGTTATAGATATTTTGAGCTGCCATGTTGGCATTGGGTAAAGAAGGCATGCCCTCTGAAAGAGCAGACAGAGGTCTTAACTGCTGACCAATCTCTTTGGGTCCTCATTAGTATAAATACCTGAACCTCTTTAAAATTTTACTTATCTGAATTTTAGGGAAAGTATGATTTAGGGAGGACAACAGCTATAGTTAGTCTTGGTAATCAGAACTGCTTTTTCAATAGTGTAGTACCCTGGCCCATGTGGAGACACTACAAGTATAGCCTTATGCAGATCTGCATACAAAAGGATGTGGTAAGATAATGCGGCTTGAGCAAAGCAGAAGTTAATGACCCATCCAGAGATCATCTTTACTGACTGAGAAGGTGAGCTTATTTATTTAAGTCCCTTCATCTAACTCCAAGGGATGCTAACCACACACTTCTTAAATCAGAATCACTGTCAATCATACTTCTGCTATTAGAAAATGCCCCCAGCCATTTCATAGTTTCCACACGTTTGCACTTGGTTATCTCAGCCTAATAGAGAAGGTCATAACATTCTGCACGCTTTCTGCTTCAGCACTACTTGGAAAGACAAGACATTTTTCAGTGTTGGATCTGACATAAAAATGAACTTCAAGTGGCTTTTATCATGATGCATTTCAGCTTCCCTTTTTTCTCTTTAATTAATTGCACAACAG
This sequence comes from Mastomys coucha, assembly GCF_008632895.1. Lineage (NCBI taxonomy): Eukaryota > Metazoa > Chordata > Mammalia > Rodentia > Muridae > Mastomys > Mastomys coucha. The sequence continues at coordinate 20,793,055 of NW_022196905.1, forward strand.
TTCAAAAACCCTAAAAATTAAATACAAAGCTCAGAAGGACCTTCTGAGAAGGCTTTGCAGAGAGCTTTCTCACTCTGGGTATTTAATTTTCTTTATATTAGCAGTAGTCTGTAAACTGTCAACTAGTTAATGAGAGCAAAGGGCTGTTCAGTGGACCTGGCACGATTTGCTTTCCAGCACTTCAGTGTTTGTACTTTGCTTCTCAAACACTTACTTAGCCTCCACTGCCCACATTTACTTGCAGGTTTAACCCCCAAATTTGCCACACACTTTATTATCAGTTGACTGGACCTGGCCTGATAGGAACGTTTATGTGTGTCTTCATGAATGCCCCAAAGTAACTGGAGTTAAAAAACATGCATCAGAGAGATCTAAGAATATAGTACATTCGTGATGCTTTGCCTATTAAATATAGATCAAGAATGTATAACTGAAGGCTGGGATGCATTCATATCCTATGTTTAAGCTACAACTCACACATACACCACCTGCAATCTTGTCTAAGACAGGTGGAATTTTCTAAAGCCTTTTAGATGAGTAATTAAGTTAGGAATATACATGCAACAGGAGAGTGTAGTCATTATTTCAGGGGGCATTTAAGCTTTAAGTCTTTCTACATTTAACCCCTGTATACATAGCTAAAATAAAATTCACCAAGCTAATAAATACCCTTCTAAAATTACATAGTCATAAACAACAACATTTTCATATGGCTGTTTTTCCTTCTAGCCCACCAAGACAATACTATAAATCTGGAGCACCAAGATATCGCATTAAATTATGCATATGTGGGGCTGGAGAGATGGCTCAGTGGTTAAGAGCACTGACTGCTCTTTCAGAGGTCCTGAGTTCAATTCCCAGCAACCATTTAGTGGCTCACAACCATCTGTAATGAAATCAGATGCCCTCTTCTGGTATGTCTGAAGACAGGCACAGTGTACTCATATACATAAAATAAATAAATCTTTAAAAAAAATTATGCATATGCTCTTTGAATATCAGTTGCAAATTTTCCTGTGTGCATTATTATTGTTCTATTTTGGTAACAAAATACATGGTCAAAACCAAATTATGGAAGGAAAAAGATTATTTTAGCTAATGGTTTCAGATGGATAGTGTTATGGTAGCAAAGAACGCATGGTGGCAGGTGATATGAGGAAGGTAAGAGATCACATTTTTAACCACACACAGGAAGCAGAAAGTACAAATGGAAAGTGGGGTGAGGCTATGAACCCTCAAAGCCCTCCGTGTGGCATGCTTCCTTCAACAAGATTCTACTTTTTGAAAGGCTCTGTAACCTCCCAAAAAAATAACACTAACTAGAAACCAAGCCCTTGAAAACATAAGATACGAAGGATATTTTCTTATTCAAACCGAAGTTCGATTTAATATCCTTTTCAAAGGAAGACGAAGTTAATATCTCATAAACTTATCTTCAAAGAAAAAAATGTGGATATGCTTATCACCTGATATTCTGTTACTAGAATTTCATGGTATGTTTTTGTGAATCAAGATAGCATCACTAATGACACATGTAGACTATTCAGAAAGCATGACCTTAGTTCCAGGATCTCAGAACCCCAAGTTATCATCACATTTAACAGCTTTCTGGATAATAAACATGAATGTCACTATAGATGCAGAAGTTTACTGAAATATATGTCACAGACATATTATTTCCAAATATACATAATCCAGAGTCAGATTATTATGTATGTATTGTTAATTATATAATAGATATTGCCATGAAAGCTTATTTATTCATTTTTGTATTTAACCACGTCCCAGAAGTAACAAGTTAGAAACCAAACTTTCCACAGGATCTTGGGAGAATCTGAAGATTAAAATACAAGCATACAGCCCATTCTGTGCCAAAACCTCAGAAAGACTATTTAAAAGGCAAGTTGAACATAAGCTGTTGTGCAATGACTTCATCTTTTGTTTATATACTAGAGGAATATGAAAATGTCTCGACTTTAGAATATTTTTCAACATTCCAAAAGCTTTGCAGAGATCCCAATCATTTTTACTTGGAAAAAAAGTCAAATTAAGAGAATTTAAATTCAAGTTGCTATTGTTCTATAAGCTCAAAGTATATAGATATCAAACTAAAATTATTAGGATGCTGCAAGATGACCTAATTTATGGGAGCATCATAGTAAATGTAGTTTGTTATTTAGTGGAATGTCACAGGAAGCATAGCTCTGTAAGTAAAATAATTGCAAATTATGAAACAATTTCATCACCTTTGAAAAACTACAATATTTTCATGTCATTACTAAAGATGATACTAGATATTTTCTTTTCATGCTAAATAAATTTGCCAACTATCTCCTATGTTTTTGGAAAATAAATCTTATAAAAATGTCATAACTTTATGTCTGTCTGTCTCAGAATGTAGACACATACTTTACATTTCTGCCTAAAAAGAACAAAAAGATAAAAAGGACAAAGATGTATTTCTCTTTTTAAAAGAAAAGTACTACAGGGAAATCAAGACTAAATATAAAATAAAGTTTAAAAGTCAAAAATGTCTCCTGTGGTCTCCTTTTCGCATTCTTGGTCATCAGTTAACACTGAGTGCCTTACAAACCCTGCCTCTAGCTTCTCACCTCTGTCCACACCTCATCTTACTCTCTGAGACTCTGCACATAAAGTTCTAGAGCCCAATTGAGATGGTGTTATCTGTCCTCCTTCTCTGTCTCCTCCATTTGTGCCTGGGCTTCATGTCCCTATTCTCCTCTACCTATATACCTAGGAAGAAAAACTGGACATAGGCTGCCACATCTGACATAGTCAGATTTTTATCCCAAACTAGATCTACACTAAGAATGACACCATTAACTATCTCTAAAATACTCATAAAATAAAAAAAAAAAATAACAACAACAAAAAAGTGGCAGGATAATTTGAGTAGGTGAAATAAGTGATAATAAATAAATCTAAACCTAAGGACATGTTGTTAAGACAGTGACAACAAGGACAGAGGTGCTTCATACTCAGGTTTTAGAAATCAAAAAATGTTTCAGTGCAATATCTTGAGAGTCAAACTTTTGTGAAGTTCAAAGGAACATCACATGATCAACCTGGATTACCATAGTAATGCAAGGCTTTATTTTTAAATTCATAACACTAAATATTGCCTACTCAAGTTTATCAATATGATGGTCCATCCTCCAGAGAAGCAGGTCAGTGAGCCTTGGCCCCGTGCCTAGAGTTTGCTTTCACTTTTCAATGATCAAGTATTAAGTAGAAACAGATGATCATAGACTCTTAGTTATTTGAAGGAAATAAGATGAACAATATTTTTAAGAATTGAAAACTGAAAAGATCACTAGTAATTCTCAGATTAATAAAAAAAAAAAACCATAAGGCTGGAATGTGGCTTAGTTATGAAGTATTTGTCTTGCATGCATGAGACCCTCAGTTCAATGCCAGTAATCTCTTTTTATTTTTTATTTTTCTGAAAAAGAGAAAACTTCGTAAAACATATTTATTTAAATTATAGTGTTAAGCATAATCCCGGAAGTACTCAATAAAATAAATTAAGTATATGAAACTCAAAAGTAGAGATATTACACTAAGAAAAAAACAAGGTAAATTAAAAGAATTTCATAAAGTAGTTCACCAAAATTAAAAATAAATATTAGTTTTGCTTTATAACCAATTTAAATTGTAATGGGAGAAAACAGTCATTGCAGTATAAATCATATAAATAAAAAGAGGTGCCCAGAATAAGCAATGGGTAGGATACATCAATTGAATGAAGTCTGTAGAAAGCAGCTGCTGTTAGTAGAAAGTCAGACCGTTCTCCTAAGTGATAAAGCTTAAATTTGTACACAACCTGGTAATTAGAGCATTCTTTATATATTTCTCAACAGGAAAAAACAACTAATGGCAAAGAACTTTGCCTTGATGTAAAAATATTATAAAACATATCCTTTAATAAAAATATAGGCATATAGCCAGAGAAATTCAAATAAATTCAAAACCAAAATCATATAAATTTATATGAGGGTGCATAAACATAGTAACTTATTCTCTAGTAAAGAAGCTATTTCATATCAGCAAAAATTGACTATCTCATCAATGTTATTGTACTTTAAGTATATCTGTTTTAGATGGTTGAAATATAGGTATTCTTTTGCTCCTTATATAGTACAGACTTAATAAAGATTTAGTCAAACAAAAACCAATAGAGTATCTGAACTCTAACCTGCAGTAAATTCCACTGTTGAGGCAAAAGGAGGCTTTTCTAAGCATAAGCCTACAGTTATAATAAAACACACAAGCTAAGAATTATAAACATTTGAATGACTGAAAATGAAAACGTCACTGATGTCATTGAACCTCCATCATAAAAAGAGAGACTCTGGATTAGATCTTCCTTAGTATAATTGTTCCCATTTGGTGTTAAGTAGCAAACATGTGCATTTATTAGCATTGGTGGGTCTTTGAAAAGTCTAATGTGTCTTGTTTTACTTTGTTTTGTTTTGTCGTTTGTTTTTGTCATCTTTCAGGATACAGTGTTTCTGAACACAGCCTAGGGACAGAACATGGCTACACTTATTTCTCACATTGCCAATAGATACTAATTTCTACAGGATGCAAGTTCAAGCATGTTAATGAAATGAGACTGGAAAAATGTGGATACAGGAGAGGAGAAGATGATACAAGAGAAGACAAAGAAGTGTTATAATCTGTCTTCTCTGTGGAAGTATAGGTGGCTTCCCAGGATGTTAATAAACACTGAAAGTAGGGTGAGACATACAATACAGATAAATTCTACATTGTCACATGGGTGATGGGCAATGTTGCATGTCTGATCACCCAAGCAAGAACGATAGACCAAAGAATGAATTTCCTCTGAGCCCAGCTTGGTGAACCAATAAATTTGTCATCTGATATGAGCCAGAAGGGAAGTTACTTGTAGGAACATGGGAAACTGAAAGGAATTAGAAAAGCTCCACCCTTCCAGCGCCAGTGGAGCTCATGAAGCTCCTCAACAGAGCAGTAGTAGCCCAATCAGCCTTCCATCTCTTTATATAAGATGCTCCTTATCACCTGCAGCTGAGAGGTACAAGGAAACAATAGCTATGATCTCAGAAGAGGTGTTGATGGCTCCCCTACTCTTCTACAAAGGAATGTTAAGAATCTCAATATAATTACCATAGGCCATCATAGTAATGCTCCTTTATGATGGCTAATGGTCATGCCACACCTGAGGAAAACAGCCCTAGGACAACACAGATAGATGACATATAGGTGCTCTGAATTGCTAGTGTTTTCATCTATTGTAAAAATAAAAAGGGTGTGAGCATAGGGATGCACACACAGACTTTCAACAAATTTTTTGTTTGAAAGTGAAAGGGACACTAGAGGCACTACAAATACTCTGGAACTTAGAAACCTGCACAACAAGCTGAATTTTCCATGAAAAACTTAAGACTGTGATTTGGCATCCATGCTACAGAAAGGGTTACTTTAGTCCATCTAAAACTCTCTAGCTGAGAGTTTGAGGGATGGACAGAGAAAGATCCCTGGTAGGACAGGCTCTCACAGAATCTACCAGGTGCTAATCTCATACTTTCCATATTTCAAGATCCAAGTATCAGTGTACACAATGGCAAAAATTTGCCAAGTGCTCATTATGTTTCAGGCATAGATTATCTAGTGTACTCCAAATGTTTTGGTTGTGGTATACATTTGCATCAGTCTCTGAGGAAAGTAATTTTATCTCACTTTTAACATCCAAATCACATCACCAGTGCATATGAACATTACACATGAGGGGTTCAAAACTCATTAGAATCAGTACATAAAGGAATGACTCTTAGGTAAAATAGGGCTATTTGGTCATTAGGTGTTCAGGAAAGCAGCCATGATCTTAATAGCATCACTAAAGATAATCATCAGCTCAACCACACTGGACCCTTTAATATTACTATTACCATAAATGTTGAAAAGGAATAGGGAGAAATATAGTTGACACTGAGAAAAATTTAGTTGCCCCACCAATTTCAAACTATGTGACTTAAGTCACAGCTTGCTACTACTCTGTGCCACAGATTCTTCCCTTGTGAAACAAAAAAGACAAGTCACTCACTGATAAACTAATATAGTAAGTTCTTCCATATACAAGTACATGGAGTCAGCCATTTGGGTACCAGAGACCTAAGTATATGTCATATGTACTTAGGTGGGGAGGATTGACAGAAAATAACCTGAGTGCCTACAGGTATTGGTATCCTGTAATATCATGGAAATTACCTTCTGAATACAAAAAGACAATACACACCCTCAACATACACATAAATACATACTTACACACACACACACACACACACACACACTCCTAGAGAATTCACAGTATAACAAACTCAATAATTAAAATCAAAACACCATGATATATTGGCAGAGATATGGTAAGTTTTCAGTCCTAGGACAAACTTAGGAATTAACTTTCTCTGTGTTCGTAGAACCAGCTATGCTTAGCAACAATGAACTAGTAGAGCCCTATAAGAGGAAGGAGCATGAGGACAATACTAAAGGAATTCAGAAATGCCATGCTCTGTTGGATATGCCCTAGATTTCTAAGGGCAGGAACATCTGAAGTTCCCACCAAGAGTATTTTCCATGAAGTTTCCAGCTTATATAACATGCTAACTCACGTTTGCAGATTAGAAGTCATTACTTGAACTCCATAAGATGTAATTAATATTCAAACTTTTCAGACAGCTGTGCCATTGAAAAATGCAAAGACAAAAAACAAGGCACCTCAATTTTGTGTTTCACGTTCAATTCCCACCCTCAGAGGCTTCTTTTGTTCATTAAAGGAAGCATAGTTCCATATTGGAAGATTCTCATTTAATAGCAGAATAGAGATCTATAATAAGCCAGGACCTCAGCTTGAATTTTGTATTTAAAGTCTGAGAAGTAAGTGATTTCTTCCCATATCCCTTTTTACTAAGTATTATCTCCTAATTAACAAAATACTTAAGGACAGTTCTCTTCCAGGAGACTTAACAGAATTTTCTTCATACCACTCTGTAATAGTCCCAAGATGGTTTCTCAAGATGATTTAATTATGCTGACACACCCCATAGGAATATACGGAGATACTTATTGGTATAAAACAATATCCTAGTGAAAAGTAACAACTTATGTGGCATATCCTAATGATATGCCTCTAGAATATTATACACACAAAATGTTAAAAGTTACATACACAATGTTTTCCTCCAAAAATCACATGTACAATACTTACCATTATAAATCAAACATACATACACACACACAAATACACACACACACACACACACACAAACATGCACACACTTGTATTAACCCTATTTGTCTTAAAAGTATACATTGTGTCTTGGATGACAAAAACCACTGCATAATATAAATTTTACTGGTAAGTTGCCACGTTCTGTCTGCATTTGCTTTGAGCAGACTCTGAGAACAAGAACTGTCTGTTTTCAGACTCAATCATATTATCTCCAGTGTCCATGTAGAGTCCTTACCTTGGAGCAGGTTGCTACCCCGATACTATGACACAGCCTATGGGAATTAAAAGCATTTCTCCTTGGAGAACAATAGAAGGTAAATCAATTCCAACAGAGACTCCTCTGCCTGCATAGGAACAAGAGGCCTGAGTCTGTGGATGAAGGGGTAGAGAAGACACTCTCCCCAGATCTCTCTCAATCAGGAACTTGAGCATAAATGTTGAAGCAAGACCCCTTTTCTCCCTGAATCTGATTTTGCAAGCATTCTCTATGATGGTGTTTTGCTTGCTCTGGCTAGGTTGGTCCTGGCTCTTCGTTTGGAAGGTCCTCTGAGGAGAAAACAGACTCACCTTGAATTTTCATTAAGGGTTCCAGGCAGCTAATGCCTCTGGGCTTCCTCAATCATCAACATGGAGGGTGTTAGAAATACCTGATAAAATGAGGTTACCAACTTCTTGCTATTCATTCTTTTAGTTTTGTTTGCTACATACTTAATAAGTTTGTTCATTCAAAATTGAAAATAGGAATATCAACAGTCTTAAAGATTGTTCTTTGGATAGAAAGAACACTCATGTACGGCAATGAACTATAGATACAAAGCAAATATATCCAAAGAACTGAGCATTGCACTCAAAAGCTGAGTTTACTTCAACGAGTGTCTGTTCGGAGTGAACCCACTAAGAACATGGTCCCACTAAGAACCTGTCATGGTGGATAATTAATGTACACTTGTGATCTTTATTGTGCCTGCTGCAGTCAGTGCTGCCGGCTAAATATAGGAGCCTAGTGCTGGTTTACATTCTTGATCAAATTTTCCTTAGAACAGAACAGGTACCATTTTGTTTTTCTTTTCAAAGAATGAGAAAATTTCAATGAGACAGTACTTAGTTCTAGGAAAGGACAATTTACATGAGAATATGATGATGCGACTGACTCATGACTGAGAACATTCTGGCCTAACAACCTAGAAGAAAATAGACTAGTAGTAACATGAAGACAGCTCAGAAGTGCTCAAAGCCTGACATAGGGTCAGTTGAGAAGCTGGGAAAAATGAATGCAGTATATCACCAGGATTATATTAGAGGTCATTTGTGAAAATGTGTGCAAATACTGTGTATACAGATAGTGTACAGACACACCCTCACATGAACGCATAGATATGTGGAAGTTTGGCCTCAGAACTGAGGACTACAAGGATAATCACTTAAAATTAGATAGGATTTTCCTTCATTCTTTTCCTAACTCCATATCAGCATCGTTGGACTTTTATCTACTTTAAAGTGAAAGAAAAACCACAATTGGCAAGCAGCTCCTATTTGGAGAGCTTATTCTACAGCTACTCTAATCTCATCTGCAAGTCAAAAGGAGGATTAGGTTTTGTAAGCAATATGTGAGCTCCATGTACTTTTATTTTGGTACTATACATGTTTATAGGAAGCAGAGCCATTTGTATATAAATTCTAAAGTGCTATGCCCATAACACTGAGCATTTTGATGATGCTATAGTAGTTAATAGTTATTGCTCACATGAATTCTGTAATCGTGGTCATTTACAAAAGGAGGAAGCCACAGCCCGAGCGAAATAGCTGCCCCAGTTACATGTGTTAAAAGGTAGTGATCTTCAGAAAGGCTGGGCTAAAGTATCAAGCAAAAGTCTCACGTTTCAGAAGAAATTTGGAACCATTTATTACTTAATCACCTCATAATCCAGTACATATGAGTGTAGTACACGATTTGGAAAACAAAGCCTGGATAAGAAACAAACGTAAGCTACAATCCTCAGCCTTGATCGTTACGGCTACTGAAACACCAGTGTGCTTTTATCCACAACATTTTCTGTGCTGTTTTGTGATTACACTCTGTCAGGTCAGGGGTTGTCCTGTGCTCCAAAGATGACTCTGTCACATGGATCCCTCCCCAGGCAGTAACAGAAGCATTCTGTGTGCCTATGTGCTGGCCCAAAGCTCTGGAATTGTCTCTGAGGTTACTGAGAAAATAAGTTTCTCTCTTTAATTTATTTTAATGTAATTTTCAATACCAGAAGCCTCCAGCAGCTACTATTTTGAAGACTGAATCAGTTTTGTTTGCCTTTACTGGAATCTGCCTTTTCTTTTGCATTTTTTAAAGTTTGTCTTCATCTTGGAGATTTTGATTGCACCACATAATGCCCATTATGAAGTCATTTTATTTTTATGCAAGAGGAGTATGTTCCCTTGATCTAAGGAGTCGTCTGTTTTATTAATACCAGAAATCTTCCAGCCTTTATTTCATCGGATGTTGTGTCTCTCTCTCCCTGTCTCCTCCATTCTCAGCCTGAAAGCTAATTAGACTCATGTTGGACCTCATTCTTCTTTTCCCCTTATTCATTTGTTTATTTTTGAGGTTGGCCCCGGCTGGCTTTGACCTCAAGGTAATGAATCCTCTTGGCATAGCCTCAGGAATGCTAGGATTCCAGGTGGGAAACATCACACCCAGCTTGGACCTTCTCTTTCCTTCCTTTTCAAAGAACAACAGTTTCATATTTTTCCATAAGTAGCACATATTTTTAACCACTCATTGTGATTTTTCTTTTAAATTCAATAAGCATCACTTTCAGTCTTAGAAGATATGCCATTTTCAAGTGTGTCCTATTGCCATAGTTTCCATACATTCTCTGTGGTGGATTTTCTGGTACATTACATTCTCTGTATGACAATTCTCATTTTTGTTGAATGAATTAATTTATACCCACAGAAGACAGGTGTCATCTGTGGACTGTGCTGTTATTTGATTTCATAGTCTCCTTAATGCTATATATATATATTATATATATATATATATAATATAATATATATATTATATAGTTATATATATAATATATATAAATAATA
>NW_022196905.1:20803442-20808169 GCF_008632895.1 Mastomys coucha
ATATTTTTATATATTTAATTATATATATACATATATGTATATATATACATTGGTTTTTCAAGACAGGTTTTCTCTGTATAGCCCTAGCTGTCCTGGAACTCTGTAGACCAGGCTGGCCTCAAACTCAGAAATCCACCTGCCTCTGCCTCCCAAGTTCTGGGATTAAAGGCATGTGCGCCACCACCGCCCGGCTTAATGTTATATTTTTAATTAACTGAAAAACCTTGATATAGGGATTGTGTTTCAAAAAATTTTCCTTGTACTTTCTTCTCAAATATGCCATGGGCTCAATAATATGAAACCAATTTTTGTCAAGTCAACTGATCTTTAACTTACAAATAAAAGTCATGTATCTCTGTCATGTACAACATCATTGAAATACACATGTATTGTGGAAAGACCTGGAATCTGTCTTTGTGTGATATACTTTCCTAGGGGATGGAGTAGCTGCTGAGTACAAATCTCAGAAGGCATAAACTCAGGCCTCCAAAGTGCTAAAGATCTTTCCTTTCTAACCCTGAGCCCAGAGAGAAACTGTCAATATTTGTTACCATCTTCCTATGGCACTGTCAGAATTTTCAGTACTGACACCTTCAGGAAGTATATGACCCTTTCAAGACCCAGCTCGGCAATTGCCACTGTGCAGAACAGTGGTAGAGTACTTCCAGCCTTAAGGCTACTACTGAGCTGAAATCCAATGCGCAGCCTCACAAATGCTCCACTCTTGTCTCAGACAGCCATGACATCAACCCTGGCAGCTCTTCTGATCTATGAGCATCTTTCCTCCTACTTATGGCCCAAGGGGAGCTATTGTGAAATAGTTGGATTACTTTTTCGTCTTATAATGGGTCTATTTTCCTGTTATTTGAATCTTTTATCTTAACTTATTCAATATCATTTTATATAGTTTAGCAATAATGTTTTGAATGAATGTATCTTCCCATTTCTAGCTAATATAGACAAGATGAAATTGATATTTTCATTTAGTCTTTTATTTAAGTTTTCATTCTTTTTCAGGGCATAAATCCCTATAGGAGAAATTACTATTTCAAGGACATTTTATACTTACTACCATGTATTTATTTTACACATCATTGTGATTATTTACTCTGCTTTACTGTCTTCATGAAATTCTGGGCTACTTTTTAAATTATTATGACAGACGAAATACAAATGACTACCTCCACCTCCCCCCATTTTAATATTAATGGTAAAAAGTACTTTTAAATATCAATTTGTCATTTTCATAGTTTGCTAATTTTCTTAAAAGTTAATTATGTGTGCATGAATATGCCCATGTGAGTGCCAGTGTCTGGGGAATCCAGGAAAGGTCATTAGATGCCTCAGAGTTGAAGCTACAATCAGTTATGAGATGTTTGACATGGTACTTTGGACAAACTTAGATCCTCTGCATGAGCAGTACATGCCTAACTCCTGAGTCATGTCTCTAACTCTCATGCTTAATTCTCATGTATACTATTTAATATATATGATTATATATGATAATATTTTATACATATGTATCAACCCTGTCCTAGTTAGTCCTTATAATCTTGAAATCTTAAGTTCTAGTGTATAAATATTTTAAATCCATATTTAAACACACCAATATTTTGTTATGTTTTATATTAATCGTTTAAGAAGAATGCCTCAATTAGTAAAAGATATTCATATTTATATTACTTCTAGTTTTCTCAATGTTATATTAAGCAAGTGTTCATGGAGTAATTTGGCTATTTGGCTTTCTTTTCTCTTCAAGGTAAGATTTTTAGACTACCCTTTATATTTTTTAGACTATTGTGTCTCTGGTTCCACAGATTAAGATATCTAACTGGAAACACACTATTACAAAACCTATGCAATGCATTGAAATATTACTTAATACCTATTATCTTTCAAGAACACCATGACTAAACTCCTCTCTTTTCTACATAAAATTCAATGTTGTCCCCTTTATCCTCTTCATTTACCATAGATTATACAACTTTGTGAAAAAGAGTAATATGAAGACTATTGAGATTTCTACCTATCAACATGATATGTACTAATAAATGACTGTGTATTCAATCATGTTTATTACTCTAAAAAATGTTATCTAATTTAAACAGCCAAATAAACCATATTCCTGATTCCTATGTACTTTATATGTGCTATGGCATTTAAATGTCTTCTGATCATATCTACTAATTTAAATAATGGAAAGAATGGCAATCTAATTACTTTTATTTCTCAACTATGCCTTCTAACAGTGACATAAATTCTAGAAAATGGCTAAAAATGATGATAAGACTCTATTCTCTATGGCTTGTTCTCATAGGGATAAGTTCTATCTATTTAGTCTAATAATTACTTGAGGAGTTTGCAAACAAATATGTGAGGTTTAGGATCTCTGAATGAAATGCAGACTTACTGCTTGTATTCACAGTAATGGTAATTTTCTCAATATATGCTTCCTCTTTTCTACCTCTGTGTGTATTTTCCTCAAATCTTTCTTAAAGGGTGTCAATGTGTCTACATATTCTGTTCTGTTTTATTTTCTAGACTACCACTCCTTTCACCTGAAATGTTGCAGTAACACTGTTAAATACATCATGTACAATTCATTCTCTTTGAAATCCAATTTCTGGGCATTTGTATTTTAAATATGACAGAACATTTGTTGCAAAAAAATGTATATTATTATTGTTTGCCAATTTATTTTAAGAATATCTCATCCTGTTCCTTTTCCATACTTTATTTCCTTCTCTTTGCTTTTAGAGTTTTCTCTAACAATAGGTACAGTAGGTTAAGAAAGAAATAAGATTTAAAGTTAAAAACATTCAGGCTTTATAGCTGGGTAAAACTATTGATTGCTTTTCTCCCTTGGTAGCTTGATCACATGTTCACATATTATGAGAGCTAGTCCTCAAAAAGCAGACTTCCAGGTCAGTTGTAGTTCAACTCCTTCAAGTCTCATACTGAAGTGTGCCATATCTTCAGTAAAAGGACCTTATATTCATGTACTGGGAGACAACCAGGGTGAATGGCAGTAGCCTATATGGTTTTAAGTGTCTCTTGGACCAGCTCAATAATATATCCCCAATGGTGCAATAGTGCAACTTACGTCTTTGGAGTAACGATCAGGTATCTAATTGAACTTAAGGCACACTCATTGGAGGAGAGTTCATGCTTGGTACTGAAACCTAACCAACTACCCACATTCATGGTAAGGTCATGAATCCTAAAGATAAATCTACAATTACCATTTTCCTAAATCAATATAGTTTTCACCTAAATTCTAAATACATATCCTTATACTCACAGATAAATGTAGTTCTCATCTCTCATCAAAGAAGTTTCCTATCTGCTTAAGACATAGGCTACAACCAGGATATAAAACTTAAAATGTTGAGAATATATTACCAATATATTACCCAACCCAGTTGGTACACCTACAATGCAAGTCCTATACCTAAGGCTCAGGGACCTAAGAAAAGAATGAGGAAAAATTGTAAGAGCCAAATGACCAAGATTCAAGCTATAAGAATGTGTCTTCTAGACATGATAGAATGCTACACCCATGAAAATTTAACAATACAGTTTTCTAAACAAGACCTGCATAATGGAAATCCCAATCAACATGTCAACTTGGATGAGGGAAATTTCATAAGACCCCACCCCAAGAGAAAGAGCTAGTTACAGGCAATCAATGACTTCTGGGAGAAGGAGTCTCAATTAACTACAGGGAATAGCCTTCTGATAGGTTATCCAACTATCCACTCCCAAATAATCAGCCTTAATCACATGTAAGCATTATGCACATGTATGCGTAAGCATACTAAGTAAACTAAATAGGGCATATATAAAATGTTACAGTAACGTTTAAGGAAGAAGGAGCTATGAATTATAGAGGAAGTAGTGGAATACAAGAAGAGTTAAGGAGCTAAGGGCAGGTGTGGAAATGAAGTAACTATAGTGCTCATGAATGAAATTCTCAAAAACAAAACATTTTAATTACAAAAATAAAGTTGAAAAAATCAAATTCCACTACTGTTTTCTAGAGTTTGAATTCTGGCAAATGACTTGATTTTTCAGAATTGAGGATTCCTTGTCAGTAAAATCAGACTTAACATATTATTCCCAAGGCCATTATAATTACTAGGTAAGACTCAGAATTTATAGAACCCTTTAATGCTTGGTGAATAATAGACTCACAGTAAATCATGAGTCTTGTGATTAGAATTATTTTAGTCCATGGCTACAATTCCCACTATTATAGAATTGAATAATCAAAACATTCTTCTTGAATAAGAAAAGGAGGTGCTATCTCACAAAGAAAGCTGTGATAAACTGGATCATATATATCCTAGTCTGAGGTAATTTAATCCACAAATTTAGCCCAGTGCTGGTAGCATAAAGTTGCATGTGGGAACACACCAGTAATCTCACCTCTCTGGAGATGGGCAAGAGATTAAAATTCAAGTTTATCCTGAGCTACATATAAAGTTTGAGTCCTGCCTGAGCTCCAAGAGATAGATCCTGTCCCCTTCATCATTATCAAAAACCAAGTATGTGATTCTTGACAGGTAGACTATCAACTTGTGACCACTGTCATTATATCAGGAGCTCATGACATACTTCAAATCAAATCATAATTGTAGGTTTGAAAAGAGTTCTGTTTATATATATTCTCAAGAGTGAGTTATCCATTTATTCATTTATGGAAATTATTAAATCAAACATTAAAA